>NW_025229237.1:5440-7191 GCF_018294505.1 Triticum aestivum | reverse complement strand
ATGCAACAAAGAGTCACTCCAAAGCCACTAATAGCGGAGAACGAATGTAGAGATTATGGTAGGGTACGAAACCACCTCAAAGTTATTCTTTCGGATCGATCTATTAAAGAGTTCGTACTAGAATAACACCTTAGGACACAAATCAACCAAAACCCTAATGTCACCTAGATACTCCGTTGTCACCTCAAGTATCCGTGGACATGATTATACGATATGCATCACACAACTCAGATTCATCCAACCAACACAAAGTACTTCAAAGAGTGCCCCAAAGTTTCTAGCGGAGAGTCAAGAAAACGTGTGCCAACCCCTATGCATAGGTTCATGGGCGGAACCCGCAAGTTGGTCACCAAAACATACATCAAGTGGCACGTGATGTCCCATTGTCACCACAGATAAACACGGCAAGACATACATCAAGTGTTCTCAAAGTAAAGACTCAATCCGATAAGATAACTTCAAAGGGAAACTCAATTCATCACAAGAGAGTAGAGGGGGAGAAACATCATAAGATCGAACTATAATAGCAAAGCTTGCGATACATCAAGATCGTGCCATAGAGGGAACACGAGAGAGAACACGAGAGAGAGAGAGAGAGAGAGAGAGAGAGAGATCAAACACATAGCTACTGGTACATACCCTTAGCCCCGAGGGTGAACTACTCCCTCCTCGTCATGGAGAGCGCCGGGATGATGAAGATGGCCACCGGTGATGGATTCCCCCTCTGGCAGGGTGCCGGAACGGGCTCCCGAGAGGTTTTTGGTGGCTACAGAGGCTTGCGGCGGCGGAACTCCTGATCTATCTTGTCCGTGGATGTTTTTACGGTACGTGGGACTATATAGGCGAAAGAAGTCGGTCGGGGGGTGCTCGAGGGGTCCACGAGACAGGGGGCCGTGCCCTGTAGGGGGGGGGCGCCCTCCTATCTCGTGGAGTCCTCGGGGATCTTCTAGCTTGATCTCCAAGCCTCCAGGATGATATTCTTCCAAAAAATCACAATGCCGAAGGTTTCATTCCGTTTGGACTCCGTTTGATATTCCTTCTCTTCGAAATACTGAAACAGGCAATAAAACAGCAATATGGGCTGGGCCTCCGGTTAATAGGTTAGTCCCAAAAGTAATATAAAAGTGTATAATAAAGCCTGTAATCATTCAAAACACATAGTAATATAGCATGAATGCTTCATAAATTATAGATATGTTGGAGACGTATCACTGGTCGAGCTGCATAAGGCGGCCGAAATAGCCATGAAGGACTTAATAATCCGGCTATGTCCTATCGAGCCCATGCCTAGCTGCAACTTCGGACTCGTGAAGCGGCTTGTCGGTGCCTGCCCGCGGCTTGAAGCCATCTGTTGGAAATATGCCCTAGAGGCAATAATAAAAGGATTATTATTATATTTCCTTGTTCATGATAATTGTCTTTTATTCATGCTATAATTGTATTATCCGGAAATTGTAATACACATGTGAATACATAGACCACAACATGTCCCTAGTAAGCCTCTAGTGGACTAGCTCGTTGATCAACAGATAGTCATGGTTTCCTGACTATGGACATTGGATGTCATTGATAACGGGATCACATCATTAGGAGAATGATGTGATGGACAAGACCCAATCCTAAGCATAGCACAAGATCGTGT
This sequence comes from Triticum aestivum, assembly GCF_018294505.1. Lineage (NCBI taxonomy): Eukaryota > Viridiplantae > Streptophyta > Magnoliopsida > Poales > Poaceae > Triticum > Triticum aestivum. The sequence goes on along the minus strand of NW_025229237.1, from coordinate 5,549 downwards.
AGTTTGTTTGCTAGAGCTTTTCCAATGTCAAGTATCTTTTCCTTAGACCATGAGATCGTGTAACTCCCGGACACCGTAGGAGTGCTTTGGGTGTACCAAACGTCGCAAC
>NW_025229237.1:3851-5430 GCF_018294505.1 Triticum aestivum | reverse complement strand
GCTCATGGTGACGGCGGACAAGTACGCCAACGCCGACTCCGCCATGAAGATCCAAGTGGCGCTGGATGAAGCCGGTAAGGCAAAGCCGGTTCCTCCTCCAACACCGGCCGGCGAAGGCAGCCGGCAACAGCATCACCAGAACAACAAGCGCAAGGCCGACCAGTCGGCGCAGCGTCATGACAACCGGCTCGTCGCGGCCGCCAAGCCTGCGGCGGGCCCGACGGTGAAGCGTCGGTCAGTCCCATGGATGTTCGGTCCATACGATTTGTCACGACCTTTGGACTGTCCTACTTGTGGGAGTAGGCGGGGCCCCTGCATGCCACCCGTCGTTGGACGATCAATCTTCTGTTTAATACTTCAACATAGTGATTTCCTTGTAAGGATTCACTCGTGTCACATCAAGTAATCTTATTTATTTACTCTCTAAATCTTATTGATTTTATGTCATGTTTTCTTTCTTTTCCTGCAATTTTACAATGCAGGTTTTCCCATGTGACATTCATCACAGAATAAACCGTTTGGTTTGCTCTACGATGGCTATTTTTGCAGGTTTCACTTCTTATGTCGTGTCAGTAACGAAGGCACTGTCCATCACTTATATTACTGGAAAAAATTGGATCAGTCTGTTGTATGAGTACAAGCTGAATCCCTATGATGAACTGCAGTTTGGTTTAACAAAAACACCACAATTAGTCCTTCACGCGTTTAAAAGAAATGAAAAAAAAACTGAATCAGGGTCACGGATCCTAGTCAAGTTAGAAAGCTGATCATAGCATACCAGACACGATCGCCGCTGTCTCGCACATCGATACCACCTTCAACAACGGATCGAGTACCAGCAGTTTCTCTAGCACTGACAGCGGCAACAACTTAGTCTGATCCAGCTGAGGATTGGGCACCGACCGCGTTAGTGGATCAGTCTGATCTACCGGAGGATCGGGCAATGCCTCAACATGCAAGTTCATGATGCAACAAAGAGTCACTCCAAAGCCACTAATAGCGGAGAACGAATGTAGAGATTATGGTAGGGTACGAAACCACCTCAAAGTTATTCTTTCGGATCGATCTATTAAAGAGTTCGTACTAGAATAACACCTTAGGACACAAATCAACCAAAACCCTAATGTCACCTAGATACTCCGTTGTCACCTCAAGTATCCGTGGACATGATTATACGATATGCATCACACAACTCAGATTCATCCAACCAACACAAAGTACTTCAAAGAGTGCCCCAAAGTTTCTAGCGGAGAGTCAAGAAAACGTGTGCCAACCCCTATGCATAGGTTCATGGGCGGAACCCGCAAGTTGGTCACCAAAACATACATCAAGTGGCACGTGATGTCCCATTGTCACCACAGATAAACACGGCAAGACATACATCAAGTGTTCTCAAAGTAAAGACTCAATCCGATAAGATAACTTCAAAGGGAAACTCAATTCATCACAAGAGAGTAGAGGGGGAGAAACATCATAAGATCGAACTATAATAGCAAAGCTTGCGATACATCAAGATCGTGCCATAGAGGGAACACGAGAGAGAACACGAGAGAGAGAGAGAGAGAGAGAGAGAGAGAGA
>NW_025229237.1:1509-2978 GCF_018294505.1 Triticum aestivum | reverse complement strand
TGCCTAGGGTTGGGAACCCTAGGGGAGGGGGCGCCTCCACTTGCCTTGGGGGGCACTCCACCCCCTTGGCCGCCTCCCCCTAGGAGATCCCATCTCCTAGGGTCGGTGCCCCCTGGGGACCCTATATATAGAGGGGGGAGGGAGGGCAGCCGCACCCATGCCCCTCGTGCCTCCCTCTCCCACTCCAACACCTCCTCCTCCTCCGTAGAGCTTGGCGAAGCCCTGCCGGGATCCCTGCTGCATCCACCACCACGCCGTCGTGCTGCTGGATCTCCATCAACCTCTCCTTCCCCCTTACTGGATCAAGAAGGAGGAGACGTCATCCCCAACCGTACGTGTGTTGAACGCGGAGGTGCCGTCCGTTCGGCACTCGGTCATCGGTGATTTGGATCACGACGAGTACAACTCCCTCAACCCCGTTCTCTTGAACGCTTCCGCTCGCGATCTACAAAGGTATGTAGATGCACTCCTATCACTCGTTGCTAGATGAACTCGTATATGCACTCCTATCACTCCTAAATTTTTATTTTCTGCAATGTTCCCCAACACCATCAAGCTGTCGGTCTGTATCGATGGCACGCGGATGGCCTTTGCCCATGCTAAGATGCATTGGGCGAAGATGGACGCCACGAAGCTGATGACCGAGGGGCCGCCTGAGGGCAAGGAGCACTGCCGGCCCAAACAATATTTTGACAGTGTCCTGGAGGGATCCCGCCTTGTGGCGGAGCAATGTGAAAAGGATATCATATTCCCATGGAAACATTCATGTTACCCTGTCCTGTAATATGAAACAAGATAGTTATGTAATATAATGCTTGTTTATTTAAAATTTTACCTCCTGTGCGGCCATTTATGAAATCTGAGAGTTGGCCAGCCGTCGGCTTCTGCCCCCACGTAGATAGTACATGGGTGTTCGGGATAAATCTAAACACTCTTTACTCCAAATTTTGGTTCTTAAAGGAGATGTTTAGCGCAATGAACAAGGCAATCAGACTATACGGCTTTATCACCCTCACTTAGCCATAGGAGTTTGACAATTAGAAATTTTGGCGCAGCCCCTGGTGTTCGGAAGTCCAAAATTGGGGCGCTACATGCCTAATCGGATAAAAACCGTTTCCTCGCATAATGCGGAAAAAATCTCTATGGATTCGAAACCTCTCGAACAGTTGACCAGCTCTCGCCGCATCATGACAGTCAGTTTTCTGCTTTCTCTACTGAGGTGCTCGTCCGGAAGAATCGGGACACAATCGCAGTAGTTCTCCCTTTATTACCCTAGCCGATATAGCGGAACGTAAGGTAGTAAGCACAGGAGCCGGGCAACCCAACTATTGACCAAAGACATGATTCGGAGCCGATGCATATAATGCTATAAGTTTGGGGTGCCGAACTATACTATAAAAGTGTTCGGACTTTATTGCCGTGTTATGGGTATGATGAAGCCCCTGGCAAATTAAAACGTACCAGAGTGT
>NW_025229237.1:0-1499 GCF_018294505.1 Triticum aestivum | reverse complement strand
TAACTGGGTGACTACAAAGGTACACTACGGGTATCTCCAAAAGTGTCTGTTGGGTTGACACGGATCGAGACTGGGATTTGTCACTCCGTATGACGGAGAGGTATCTCTGGGCCCACTCGGTAATGCATCATCATAATGAGCTCAAAGTGACCAAGTGTTTGGTCACTGGATCATGCATTACGATACGAGTAAAGTGACTTGCCGGTAACGAGATTGAGCGAGGTATTGGGATACCGACGATCGAATCTCGGGAAAGTAACGTACCGATTGACAAAGGGAATTGTATACGGGGTTGCTTGAATCCTCGACATCGTGGTTCATCCGATGAGATCATCGAGGAGCATGTGGGAGCCAACATGGGTATCCAGATCCCGCTGTTGGTTATTGGTCGGAGAGCCGTCTCGGTCATGTCTACGTGTCTCCTGAACCCGTAGGGTCTAGACACTTAAGGTTCGGTGACGCTAGGGTTGTAGAGATATTAGTATGGAGCAAACCGAAAGTTGTTCGGAGTCCCGGATGAGATCCCGGACGTCACGAGGACTTCCGGAATGGTCCGGAGGTAAAGAATTATATATGGGAAGTCGAGTTTCGGCCATCGAGAAAGTTTCGAGGGTCACCGGGACCACCGGAAGGGTCCCGGGGGTCCACCGGGTGGGCCACCTATCCCGGAGGGACCCATGGGCTGAAGTTGGAGGGGAACCAGCCCCTGGTGGGCTGGTGCGCCCCCCCTTGGCCCCCCCCTGTGCCTAGGGTTGGGAACCCTAGGGGAGGGGGCGCCTCCACTTGCCTTGGGGGGCACTCCACCCCCTTGGCCGCCTCCCCCTAGGAGATCCCATCTCCTAGGGTCGGTGCCCCCTGGGGACCCTATATATAGAGGGGGGAGGGAGGGCAGCCGCACCCATGCCCCTCGTGCCTCCCTCTCCCACTCCAACACCTCCTCCTCCTCCGTAGAGCTTGGCGAAGCCCTGCCGGGATCCCTGCTGCATCCACCACCACGCCGTCGTGCTGCTGGATCTCCATCAACCTCTCCTTCCCCCTTACTGGATCAAGAAGGAGGAGACGTCATCCCCAACCGTACGTGTGTTGAACGCGGAGGTGCCGTCCGTTCGGCACTCGGTCATCGGTGATTTGGATCACGACGAGTACAACTCCCTCAACCCCGTTCTCTTGAACGCTTCCGCTCGCGATCTACAAAGGTATGTAGATGCACTCCTATCACTCGTTGCTAGATGAACTCGTATATGCACTCCTATCACTCCTAAATTTTTATTTTCTGCAATGTTCCCCAACACCATCAAGCTGTCGGTCTGTATCGATGGCACGCGGATGGCCTTTGCCCATGCTAAGATGCATTGGGCGAAGATGGACGCCACGAAGCTGATGACCGAGGGGCCGCCTGAGGGCAAGGAGCACTGCCGGCCCAAACAATATTTTGACAGTGTCCTGGAGGGATCCCGCCTTGTGGCGGAGCAATGTGAAAAGGATATCATATTCCCATG
>NW_025229236.1:22311-26008 GCF_018294505.1 Triticum aestivum | reverse complement strand
CACGTGCGTTTTGTTGTACTACTCTCGCCCAAGCACGCTTAACTTCGGAGTTCTGATGGGATCTGGTGCTTTAGTGCTGGTATGATCGCATCCGACATGTTACCCCGGTCTTCGTCCCTTATCCTTGCCCCTCCCAGCTCCACTACAAAGACGATTGTACATTGCTTTGGCCGCTCCATCTCAACTACGGAGACGAGTTTAACGCGGTTTCCACCCCTCCCTCTCAACCGCACCAGTGCACGCTTGCTGCGCCACAACACCGACGCTGGACCCGTGAATCGTGAGCACCCAGCTATGACTTACCGCACTCGTGCAAAATAATAAAACACGATAAATATATTACTTACACGTGCGTTTTGTTTTGCAAGCGGCGCGAAAAAAATTAAAAAGGGAATGCAACACGAGTACTTCCCAGGAGGTCACCCATCCTAGTACTACTCTCGCCCAAGCACGCTTAACTTCGGAGTTCTGATGGGATCCGGTGCTTTAGTGCTGGTATGATCGCATCCAACATGTTACCCCGGTCTTCGTCCCTTATCCTTGCCCCTCCCAGCTCCACTACAAAGACGATTGTACATTGCTTTGGCCGCTCCCTCTCAACTACGGAGACGAGTTTAACGCGGTTTCCACCCCTCCCTCTCAACCGCACCAGTGCACGCTTGCCGCGCCACAACGCCGACGCTGGACCCGTGAATCGTGAGCACCCAGCTATGACTTACCGCACTCGTGCAAAATAATAAAACACGGTAAATATATTACTTACACGTGCGTTTTGTTTTGCAAGCGGCGCGGAAAAAATTAAAAAGGGAATGCAACACGAGGACTTCCCAGGAGGTCACCCATCCTAGTACTACTCTCGCCCAAGCACTAGTACTACTCTCGCCCAAGCACGCTTAACTTCGGAGTTCTGATGGGATCCGATGCTTTAGTGCTGGTATGATCGCATCCAACATGTTACCCCGGTCTTCGTCTCTTATCCTTGCCCCTCCCAGCTCCACTACAAAGACGATTGTACATTGCTTTGGCCGCTCCCTCTCAACTACGGAGACGAGTTTAACGCGGTTTCCACCCCTCCCTCTCAACCGCACCAGTGCACGCTTGCCGCGCCACAACGCCGACGCTGGACCCGTGAATCGTGAGCACCCAGCTATGACTTACCGCACTCGTGCAAAATAATAAAACATGGTAAACATATTACTTACACGTGCGTTTTGTTTTGCAAGCGGCTCGGAAAAAATTAAAAAGGGAATGCAACACGAGGACTTCCCAGGAGGTCACCCATCCTAGTACTACTCTCGCCCAAGCACGCTTAACTTCGGAGTTCTGATGGGATCCGGTGCTTTAGTGCTGGTATGATCGCATCCAACATGTTACCCCGGTCTTCGTCCCTTATCCTTGCCCCTCCCAGCTCCACTACAAAGACGATTGTACATTGCTTTGGCCGCTCCCTCTCAACTACGGAGACGAGTTTAACGCGGTTTCCACCCCTCCCTTTCAACCGCACCAGTGCACGCTTGCCGCGCCACAACGCCGACGCTGGACCCGTGAATCGTGAGCACCCAGCTATGACTTACCGCACTCGTGCAAAATAATAAAACGCGGTAAATATATTACTTACACGTGCGTTTTATTTTGCAAGCGGCGCGAAAAAAATTAAAAAGGGAATGCAACACGAGGACTTCCCAGGAGGTCACCCATCCTAGTACTACTCTCGCCCAAGCACGCTTAACTTCGGAGTTCTGATGGGATCCGGTGCTTTAGTGCTGGTATGATCGCATGCGACATGTTATCCCGGTCTTCGTCCCTTATCCTTGCCCCTCCCAGCTCCACTACAAAGACAATTGTACATTGCTTTGGCCGCTCCCTCTCAACTACGGAGACGAGTTTAACGCGGTTTCCACCCCTCCCTCTCAACCGCACCAGTGCACGCTTGCCGCGCCACAACGCCGACGCTGGACCCGTGAATCGTGAGCACCCAGCTATGACTTACCGCACTCGTGCAAAATAATAAAACACGGTAAATATATTACTTACACGTGCGTTTTGTTTTGCAAGCGGCGCGAAAAAAATTAAAAAGGGAATGCAACACGAGGACTTCCCAGGAGGTCACCCATCCTAGTACTACTCTCGCCCAAGCATGCTTAACTTCGGAGTTCTGATGGGATCCAGTGCTTTAGTGCTGGTATGATCGCATCCGACATGTTACCCCGGTCTTCGTCCCTTATCCTTGCCCCTCCCAGCTCCACTACAAAGACGATTATACATTGCTTTGGCCGCTCCCTCTCAACTACGGAGACGAGTTTAACGCGGTTTCCACCCCTCCCTCTCAACCGCACCAGTGCACGCTTGCCGCGCCACAACGCCGATGCTGGACCCGTGAATCGTGAGCACCCAGCTATGACTTACCGCACTCGTGCCAAATAATAAAACACGGTAAATATACTACTTACACGTGCGTTTTGTTTTGCAAGCGGCGCGAAAAAAATTAAAAAGGGAATGCAACACAAGGACTTCCCAGGAGGTCACCCATCCTAGTACTACTCTCGCCCAAGCACGCTTAACTTCGGAGTTCTGATGGGATCCGGTGCTTTAGTGCTGGTATGATCGCATCCAACATGTTACCCCGGTCTTCGTCCCTTATCCTTGCCCCTCCCAGCTCCACTACAAAGACGATTGTACATTGCTTTGGCCGCTCCCTCTCAACTACGGAGACGAGTTTAACGCGGTTTCCACCCCTCCCTCTCAACCGCACTAGTGCACCCTTGCCGCGCCACAACGCCGACGCTGGACCCGTGAATCGTGAGCACCCAGCTATGACTTACCACACTCGTGCAAAATAATAAAACACGGTAAATATATTACTTACACGTGCGTTTTGTTTTGCAAGCGGCGCGAAAAAAATTAAAAAGGGAATGCAACAAGAGGACTTCCAAGGAGGTCACCCATCCTAGTACTACTCTCGCCCAAGCACGCTTAACTTCGGAGTTCTGATGGGATCCGGTGCTTTAGTGCTGGTATGATCGCATCCGACATGTTACCCCGGTCTTCGTCCCTTATCCTTGCCCCTCCCAGCTCCACTACAAAGACGATTGTACATTGCTTTGGCCGCTCCCTCTCAACTACGGAGACGAGTTTAACACGGTTTCCACCCCTCCCTCTCAACCGCACCAGTGCATGCTTGCCGCGCCACAACGCCGACGCTGGACCCGTGAATCGTGAGCACCCAGTTATGACTTACCGCACTCGTGCAAAATAATAAAACATGGTAAATATATTACTTACACGTGCGTTTTGTTTTGCAAGCGGCGCGGAAAAAATTAAAAAGGGAATGCAACACGAGGACTTCCCAGGAGGTCACCCATCCTAGTACTACTCTCGCCCAAGCACGCTTAACTTCGGAGTTCTGATGGGATCCGGTGCTTTAGTGCTGGTATGATCGCATCCGACATGTTACCCCGGTCTTCGTCCCTTATCCTGGCCCCTCCCAGCTCCACTACAAAGACGATTGTACATTGCTTTGGCCGCTCCCTCTCAACTACGGAGACGAGTTTAACGCGGTTGCCACCCCTCCCTCTCAACCGCACCAGTGCACGCTTGCCGCGCCACAACGCCGACGCTGGACCCGTGAATCGTGAGCACCCAGCTATGACTTACCGCACTCGTGCAAAATAATAAAACACGGTAAATATATTACTTA
>NW_025229236.1:15806-17046 GCF_018294505.1 Triticum aestivum | reverse complement strand
GTGAATCGTGAGCACCCAGCTATGACTTACCGCACTCGTGCAAAATAATAAAACACGGTAAATATATTACTTACACGTGCGTTTTGTTTTGCAAGCGGCGCGAAAAAAATTAAAAAGGGAATGCAACACGAGGACTTCCCAGGAGGTCACCCATCCTAGTACTACTCTCGCCCAAGCACGCTTAACTTCGGAGTTCTGATGGGATCCGGTGCTTTAGTGCTGGTATGATCGCATCCGACATGTTACCCCGGTCTTCGTCCCTTATCCTTGCCCCTCCCAGCTCCACTACAAAGACGATTGTACATTGCTTTGGCCGCTCCCTCTCAACTACGGAGACGAGTTTAACGCGGTTTCCACCCCTCTCTCTCAACCGCACCAGTGCACGCTTGCCGCGCCACAACGCCGACGCTGGACCCGTGAATCGTGAGCACCCAGCTATGACTTACCGCACTCGTGCAAAATAATAAAACACGGTAAATATATTACTTACACATGCGTTTTATTTTGCAAACGGCGCGAAAAAAATTAAAAAGGGAATGCAACACGAGGACTTCCCAGGAGGTCACCCATCCTAGTACTACTCTCGCCCAAGCACGCTTAACTTCGGAGTTCTGATGGGATCCGGTGCTTTAGTGCTAGTATGATCGCATCCGACATGTTACCCCGGTCTTCGTCCCTTATCCTTGCCCCTCCCAGCTCCACTACAAAGACGATTGTACATTGCTTTGGTCGCTCCCTCTCAACTACGGAGACGAGTTTAACGCGGTTTCCACCCCTACCTCTCAACCGCACCAGTGCACGCTTGCCGCGCCACAACGCCGACGCTGGACCCGTGAATCGTGAGCACCCAGCTATGACTTACCGCACTCGTGCAAAATAATAAAACACGGTAAATATATTACTTACACGTGCGTTTTGTTTTGCAAGCGGCGCGAAAAAAATTAAAAAGGGAATTCAACACGAGGATTTCCCAGGAGGTCACCCATCCTACTACTACTCTCGCCCAAGCACGCTTAACTTCGGAGTTCTGATGGGATCTGGTGCTTTAGTGCTGGTATGATCGCATCCGACATGTTACCCCGGTCTTCGTCCCTTATCCTTGCCCCTCCCAGCTCCACTACAAAGACGATTGTACATTGCTTTGGCCGCTCCCTCTCAACTACGGAGACGAGTTTAACGCGGTTTCCACCCCTCCCTCTCAACCGCACCAGTGCACGCTTGCCGCGCCACAACGCCGACG
>NW_025229236.1:0-14164 GCF_018294505.1 Triticum aestivum | reverse complement strand
CCCAAGCACGCTTAACTTCGGAGTTCTGATGGGATCCGGTGCTTTAGTGCTGGTATGATCGCATCCGACATGTTCCCCGGTCTTCGTCCCTTATCCTTGCCCCTCCCAGCTCCACTACAAAGACGATTGTACATTGCTTTGGCCGCTCCCTCTCAACTACGGAGACGAGTTTAACGCGGTTTCCACCCCTCCCTCTCAACCGCACCAGTGCACGCTTGCCGCGCCACAACGCCGACGCTGGACCCGTGAATCGTGAGCACCCAGCTATGACTTACCGCACTCGTGCAAAATAATAAAACACGGTAAATATATTACTTACACGTGCGTTTTGTTTTGCAAGCGGCGCGAAAAAAATTAAAAAGGGAATGCAACACGAGGACTTCCCAGGAGGTCACCCATCCTAGCACTACTCTCGCCCAAGCACGCTTAACTTCGTAGTTCTGATGTGATCCGATGCTTTAGTGCTGGTATGATCGCATCCGACATGTTACCCCGGTCTTCGTCCCTTATCCTTGCCCCTCCCAGCTCCACTACAAAGACGATTGTACATTGCTTTGGCCGCTCCCTCTCAACTACGGAGACGAGTTTAACGCGGTTTCCATCCCTCCCTCTCAACCGCACCAGTGCACGCTTGCCGCGCCACAACGCCGACGCTGGACCCGTGAATCGTGAGCACCCAGCTATGACTTACCGCACTCGTGCAAAATAATAAAACACGGTAAATATATTACTTACACGTGCGTTTTGTTTTGCAAGCGGCGCGAAAAAAATTAAAAAGGGAATGCAACACGAGGACTTCCCAGGAGGTCACCCATCCTAGTACTACTCTCGCCCAAGCACGCTTAACTTCGGAGTTCTGATGGGATCCGGTGCTTTAGTGCTGGTATGATCGCATCCGACATGTTACCCCGGTCTTCGTCCCTTATCCTTGCCCCTCTCAGCTCCACTACAAAGACGATTGTACATTGCTTTGGCCGCTCCCTCTCAACTACGGAGACGAGTTTAACGCGGTTTCCACCCCTCCCTCTCAACCGCACCAGTGCACGCTTGCCGCGCCACAACGCCGACGCTGGACCCGTGAATCGTGAGCACCCAGCTATGACTTACCGCACTCGTGCAAAATAATAAAACACGGTAAATATATTACTTACACGTGCGTTTTGTTTTGCAAGCGGCGCGAAAAAAATTAAAAAGGGAATGCAACACGAGGACTTCCCAGGAGGTCACCCATCCTAGTACTACTCTCGCCCAAGCACGCTTAACTTCGGAGTTCTGATGGGATCCGGTGCTTTAGTGTTGGCATGGTCGCATCCGACATGTTACCCCGGTCTTCGTCCCTTATCCTTGCCCCTCCCAGCTCCACTACAAAGACGATTGCACATTGCTTTGGCTGCTCCCTCTCAACTACGGAGACGAGTTTAACGCGGTTTCCACCCCTCCCTCTCAACCGCACCAGTGCACGCTTGCCGCGCCACAACGCCGACGCTGGACCCGTGAATCGTGAGCACCTAGCTATGACTTACCGCACTCGTGCAAAATAATAAAACACGGTAAATATATTACTTACACGTGCGTTTTGTTTTGCAAGCGGCGTGAAAAAAATTAAAAAGGGAATGCAACACGAGGACTTCCAAGGAGGTCACTCATCCTAGTACTACTCTCGCCAAGCACGCTTAACTTCGAAGTTCTGATGGGATCCGGTGCTTTAGTGCTGGCATGGTCGCATCCGACATGTTACCCCGGTCTTCGTCCCTTATCCTTGCCCCTCCCAGCTCCACTACAAAGACGATTGCACATTGCTTTGGACGCTCCCTCTCAACTACGGAGACGAGTTTAACGCGGTTTCCACCCCTCCCTCTCAACCGCACCAGTGCACGCTTGCCGCGCCACAACGCCGACGCTGGACCCGTGAATCGTGAGCACCCAGCTATGACTTACCGCACTCGTGCAAAATAATAAAACACGGTAAATATATTACTTACACGTGCGTTTTGTTTTGCAAGCGGCGCGAAAAAAATTAAAAAGGGAATGCAACACGAGGACTTCCCAGGAGGTCACCCATCCTAGTACTACTCTCGCCCAAGCACGCTTAACTTCGGAGTTCTGATGGGATCCGGTGCTTTAGTGCTGGCATGGTCGCATCCGACATGTTACCCCGGTCTTCGTCCCTTATCCTTGCCCCTCCCAGCTCCACTACAAAGACGATTGCACATTGCTTTGGCCGCTCCCTCTCAACTACGGAGACGAGTTTAACGCGGTTTCCACCCCTCCCTCTCAACCGCACCAGTGCACGCTTGCCGCGCCACAACGCCGACGCTGGACCCGTTGTCAGGACCCCGACTCGATGTCACATCGATCTAGCCGGTAACACTTCATATCACTTTGCGGCCTCACGCACGGTATTCCCACGGGTGTCGCCTTACCTTTGCCCGGGACCGTTTGCGCCTTTTGGCTCACGTATATGATAGTGTCGCTAGCATCCATATGATAAAGAGCCCGGGCTGACATGACTAGTCGTAAACCCAAAGTGGCACAGACTTACAGGGACAGGCATCCATGACCCAGCTTCGAACGTGTCGGTCATCAGCAAGTGGGTCCGGGCTGTAGCACTGGGCTAGCAGGACTCCGGTAAACCGGGCTGTAGCGGGCTAACAGGACTCCGGTACTCAAAGCGTGACATTTCCCTGAAGGGACAGACACAGGAACGAAGAAGGACACATGCCGGCCAGCCTAAGTGTTCCAGAGCAGTAGCAAGCTACCATGGCTCAGCGGTAACACTAGGAGACATTTCCCGGTAAGAGAGGCTACTAAAGATAAACAACTAGATAGTCAGATCCCACACATACCAAGCATTTCAATAACATACACACAATATGCTCGATATGTGCAATACAACATGGCATCACAAAATGACTCTACGACTCAAGTAGTTTATTCAATAGGCTCCGAGGAGCGAGACATTACAAACATGGGTCTCATGACCCAACAATCAGAGCATACAAGTCAAAGCACAAGCGGAAGCTATCATGTCTGAGTACAGACATCTACAAATGAAAAAGGCTGAGAAGCCCGACTATCTATCAGATCCTGCCGGGGCACAAGATCGTAGCTGAGGTAACAAGCTAAACGTCGAAGTCCACATGGAACTACTAGCGAGACCGAAGTCTCTCTGCAAAAACATAAAATAGGCAAACGTGAGTACAAATGTACCCAGCAAGACTTACATCAGAACTAACTACATATGCATCATTATCAACAAAGGGGTGGTGGGGTTTAACTGCAGCAAGCCAGCTTTGACTCGGTGGCTATCCTAAACTACGACTGCGAGTAACTCTTTTGAGGTGGCGCACACGAGTCCACATATTCACCATATCAATACACCACTATGGATCCGCTCCCGTCTCCCTACGAGAACGCCATCCATAGCACTCACGCTTATCTTGCGTATTTTAGAGTATCCACTTTCACTTGTCTATGAACTGATATAAGCAACCCAGAAGTCCTTTTCCGCGGACACGGCTATTCGAATAGATGATGTTAACCCTGCAGGGGTATACTTCTTCACACACGCTCTCACCACTTACCGCCGTTGTTGTCTAGCTTAACCAACTAGCTCCGGGATATCCATCACAGATTCTTGGAGAAAGGGTGGTTCACAAGAACCCGACTTGATCACGAGCTCAACATAGCAGTCAGGTGACAACCTGGTAATACTTCCAAGAAGATATTCGGAAAATCACGAACCACCGGTATGTTACTAAGCTTGAGAACAATCTCGCTTTTGAGGGCAAGACGATATGATCAAATGAGTGAGGACTTGACAAGATCCTAACTCATCAATCGAAGGGTGCACCGAAATAAGGACTAGGTAGCACGATCAGTCTTAGAAGGATGATTCAAAAACCAACACGCTAAGAATGAAATTATTGTCCCTTAACTACCAAGCAACGAGGTTGCTGGGAGTATTGATTTCACACATCACAATTCATTTGTCGGTATTCCGGTTGCATCAACACGATGGCCGAGGAATGACTAATGATGGTGAGAAGTATTACTACGTCAAAATTCATGAAAGTTGGTGCAGTTCTCATGACAATTCTGACATAAAGGGGGTAATACTCCAAGGTAGAACAGAACCAAAAGCTGGATTGGCATTTGATCTGCGGAATACAACTACTTTGACCCAATCCTAGATATGGATGAGGTACTGGAGTTTGTTTCTCCTATTCATTCTAAAATAGAATGGCTTGGCGGACCACAAGGGTAATAGGCATCGACGAACGAATGCACGCATACTCTTGACTATCAATTGATAGGCGAGGGTCGGAAACAACTAAGATGGGTCAACTCAAAAGAACATATGATTTTCTGAGTTGTGGATGCATGGATTAGCATGTCGAACGAAGTTCAACATATTTTTTCCGGATAACCCATGCAGAAAGGTAGAACTGGCAGAGCCACAATATATAATGGAGAACTCATCAAGAATAATCCTGTTGTGATATTTCAGTTCAACGAGGAACTTCTGCCATAAGTAGTTCATGGTATTTGGAAGAAGAAGATACCACGGACTTCAAGGACTATCGCAAAGGTTACTAATATCCTAAAGGCACTAGCAATTACTATCAACATGAAGTAGGTAGAGTGAATCTCGGGTTCAAGAACCCAGGAACAGAATACCTATTACTAAGTAGCATCACGGGATGCTTTCGAGAATGATGGCCAGAATCATCACACTGGGAACACAAATCATGGCTAAATTACTAGATGATCCCCTAAGACACCTAGGGTCATAATAATATCTCCAACATATATGTCAAGGTAACGGAGTACCTCAACTCACTGATTAGTGTGGTTAATCTGGCCCATGGGAACATTGAAACGGGAAGAAAGGATTTGCAATTGCATCAGACTACTTAGAAACCTGGGATGACTCGGATAGCATAACGGCTGTAAATGCTCAGAAAAGATTTGAGACATTCACAAAAATGGTGGCATAACCACTCAGAAGCACAATATCAAGGTTTCGAGATCAACAATTAACATACGGAAGTAGTAGGAACTGAACTGAGACTTAAATCCAACAATCTTATAAGTCCACTGATTAGTAACACGTGATCCTAATAGAAAGAAGAGATAGCCTAGTTCTTAATCCCCGTAGAAGAGAAGATGATGACTCAGATCAGAAGGCCATGAGGTATAAGGAGTAAAAAGAGCCTTACGTTCCATCCCACAATCAATTCCCCTACATATAACTAAAGAATTTCTAGACTCAACATCGACCAGTTTGGCTTGGTAATCCTACAGGCAGTCAAGCTCTGATACCAACGCTGTCAGGACCCCGACTCGATGTCACATCGATCTAGCCGGTAACACCTCATATCACTTTGCGGCCTCACGCACGGTATCCCCACGGGTGTCGCCTTACCTTTGCCCGGGACCGTTTGCGCCTTTTGGCTCACGTATATGATAGTGTCGCTAGCATCCATATGATAAGGAGCCCGGGCTGACATGGCTAGTCGTAAACCCAAAGTGGCACAGACCTACAGGGACAGGCATCCATGACCCAGCTTCGAACGTGTCGGTCATCAGCAAGTGGGTCCGGGCTGTAGCACTGGGCTAGCAGGACTCCGGTAAACCGGGCTGTAGCGGGCTAACAGGACTCCGGTACTCAATGCGTGACATTTCCCCGAAGGGACAGACACAGGAACGAAGAAGGACACATGCCGGCCAGCCTAAGTGTTCCAGAGCAGTAGCAAGCTACCATGGCTCAGCGGTAACACTAGGAGACATTTCCCGGTAAGAGAGGCTACTAAAGATAAACAACTAGATAGTCAGATCCCACACATACCAAGCATTTCAATCATACACACAATATGCTCGATATGTGCAAATACAACGAAGCATCACAACATGACTCTACGACACAAGTACTTTATTTAAGGCTCAGGGAGCCATACATATCATACACACAGGTACGGGTCTCATGACCCAACATACAAGTCATACAGTCATACAAGCCAACAGCGGAAGTACTTTGTCTGGGTACAGACAATTAGTAAAATAAAAGAGGCTTGGAAGCCTAACTATACTACGTGGTCCATCACAAGCTCAGGGTCACCACCTGGGTCTTTAGCCTACTCGTTGATGTCAACGTCTACATAGAACCCATCAGAAGGGGTTGCAGCGTCTTCTGTAAAAATGTAGATTATAGCAACATGAGTACAAAGGTACTCAGCAAGACTTACATCAGATCCTACATACATGCATAGTATCAAGAAGGGTTGGTGGAGTTATTGCAGCAAGCCAGCTTTGACTCTTGGCTAGACTATCCTACGATACTCCATTTGAAATAGTTTTGCGCACACGAGTCCACCATTCACCACTTCAATACACTACCCAGGATCCACCTCCGTCTTCCTACGGAAGAGCCATCCTCGGCACTCACACTTATCTTGAGGCTTTTAATAGTTTCCATTTACTTGTCTATGAACTGTATAGGCAACCAAGTAGTCCTTTACCGCGGACGCGGCTATTCGAATAGATCATGTTAACCCTGCAGGGGTGTACTTCTTCATACACGCTCTCACCACTTATCGTCGTTTACACGACATGTACTCGGCAACCTTCAAGCGGAAGCCCAACGTGGGTGTCGGCCACGACCTACCTAATCACCTAAGCTTCCAGTCCAGGTTTATCGCCTATTCGGGTTCCATCCGCAGGGAGTCCGGCCGAGGTTTCCCATACGGCCCCGAACGATGTGAACAGGGTTCCCGAGATACCTAACGGGTATTCGGTACACCCGGCCACGTACCTACCGCATCACAGCCCACCCCTACGGTCAGCGCTGTCCACGGCCTCCAGTAGGCTACAAACACCAGAAACTACTTGCAACTCCTGGACGGAGAGCTAGGGTGAATAAGAAGTCGAGAGGGTCCATTGGTTTCGGGCCCAATGCATGGTAGTAGCTGATTCTTAAATCACGCATACAGATCTCAGTGCTTAAGGCCGGCTTCAATGAAACAACCCACCATGTACTCCTACATGGCCTCTCATCGATACCTTTACCAAATCGTGTTCACCACACCACTCTCATTACCGACATAATCATTTCACTCTAGCCCATCACCCAGATGAACCAGACCTGACACGACTCTAAGCATAGCAGGCATAGCAAGGTAGGAACAACACATACATATGGCTCAATCAACTCCTACACATGCTAGTGGGTTTCATCTAGTTACTGTGGCAATGACAGGTCATGCAGAGGAAATGGGTTCAACTACCGTAGCACACAGCAGTTTGAATCGCGTTGTCTTAATGCAGTAAAAGAGAGCAGGAGCGAGAACATGGGATTGTATCGATATGATCAAATGGTTGGTTGCTTGCCTGATGGTTCGTTGCACGGATACGATTCCTCGTTAGGGTAATCACGGTACTCCTCGGGGACAGATCCTGTCGCAAAGGATAACGATACATAGGCATCACCAAACAATGTGCAACAATATGATGCATGCACGAAACATGGCAATATGAGTGTGTTGGGCTAATGCAACTAAAACTAGAAGGGTTTGAGCAAATTTGAATCAAAGATTCAAATTTCAAATTCAAATATGGCCTTTTAAAGTGCCTTTTCTTGTTCTGATTGAAACATCAAGTTAACTTGTTTGATCATGCATGAAAATAGTACAGATGGATATTGGATTTTTCTGATCATTTTTCATATATTATTTGTCCAATTTGGAGTTACAGAATAAAAGTTATGAATTTTTGAAGTTTAAATAATATTCTGGAATTTCATGATTTAATTTAAATCCAGAAATATCATTTACTGCGTCAGCCTGACATCACAGTGACATCAGCAGGTCAACAGGGCTGGCTCGGGTCAAACCTGACGTGTGGGGTCCACACGTCAGTGTCACAGGGGCTAATCCCGCGTTGACCCCGGGCTGGTTAGCTTTGACTAACCCCTGGGGCCCACTTGTCAGCGTCAGTAGGTGGTGGATTAGTGGCTAATTAACTAGGCCACGTCAGCTCGCCGGAGTTCTGGCCGGCGGCGACCAACAGTGCGGCGGCGATAGTGGTTTTGGTCGTTTCGGCCACCAAATGGGACGTGGCGACCACCGGAGTGAAGCTGAGGACGACCCGCGGCTCTTGGCGGAGTCCGTTGGGGTCGGGGTGGCCGGAGTTGACGGCGGTGAGCTCGGCTGCGGCCGCCGGGGTTCGGTCGTGCGCGGGATTGGTGCTGGAGCTCGAAGTCGAGCAAAGTGAGGCGCTAGGGATGCTCTACGGGTTCTTGCGAACGTGTTGGACTCGCCGGGGTGACCAAATGGTCACCGGAGCTGCGTCGACGGCGAGCTCGGCGACGGCGGAGGTTCGGCCGAGGTGGGGATGCAGCTACGGTGAGGGAACGAGGGGAAGGAGAGGGGGAAACGGCTCGGGGGCTCACCGCGGTTGCAGTGGGCGTCGAAGCGGGCTCGGGGACGCGCTGGGGACGGCGAATTCGTCGGCGACGGTGGTCGGAGCCCGAAGAGGGGAACGGCGACGTGGCGGCGATGCAGGGCTTCCGGGGACTTGTGGAGCAGTGGGGAGGAAGAGGGAGTTGTGGCGGAGCTTCTGAGCTACTCGGGGGAGCGAGGGGTGGCCGGAGGCAGTGGCTAAGGCGAACGGCGGCGACGGTGTGCTTCGGCCGAGAGCGAGAGAGAGCGAGGGAGAAACGGGGGAGAGTGAGCGAGAGCAGGGGGGATCGGGACGGGCTGCGGGCGTCGTCCACGCGGCCAGGAGGGCGTCGGCAAGCAGGAGGTGGCCGCGCGGTCGCGCGCGCGCGAGCACGCAGCAGCTTCGGGGCGTGGGGAGGAAGACGACGGGGAGCTACAGTGCTGGGCTGGCTAACTGGGCCGGGCTGAACAGGGAGGAGCCCAGGTAAGCTTCTCCCTTTTAGTTTTTTTCTGTTTTCTGTTTTATTTAATATAACTGCAACTTTGTTGAATTAAATAAAATACCTAGGCAACTCCAAAATTCACCAAACTACTCCTGGCTCATAGTTGGATTATTTCCAACATGAAACATTTTAGTTTGGAGATATTTGAGCATTTAAATATTTTATATTATTTTAAATGCCCAAATTCAAATAGTTATGATTTAACTCAAGAACCCTAGGATGGCCTAGAAAAGTGTGCACCATTTTTGGCAGAGGTTCTGAACCAAGGCAAAAATGATGGGCATTTTTGAAGGGCATTTCAGGTTCATTGAAAATTTGTTTTAGTAACCCTAGTTGGTTTCAGAGGGGACTGGGGGTTCTGTCATTCCCATTTCAAGTTTCTGATGAAAGAGTAAACATGATGCAACACTCTAATGCATGACTAGCTAGGGTGTGACAACTCACCCCCACTCAAAAGAATCTCGTCCCGAGATTTGGGTTCCTCCGAGAAGAAGGCGGGATACTCGAGTCGAAGACGATCCTCCCTTTCCCAAGTTGCTTCATCTTCAGAATGGTGCGACCATTGAACCTTGAGAAACTTGATATTATGACGTCGCGTGGTACGCTCGGCTTGATCGAGGATACGGATGGGATACTCTCGATAGGTAAGATTATCTTGGAGATCAAGCGTTTCGTGGTCCACTTCACGGATAGGATCCGAGAAGCAACGCCTGAGTTGAGAAACGTGGAAGACATCGTGAACTCTGGAGAGGTGCGGAGGTAGTTCCAACTGGTAGGCAACTTCTCCTCGTTTGGCAAGAATGCGAAAAGGTCCAATGTAACGAGGAGCCAATTTGCCTTTGATACCGAAACGATGGGTTCCCTTCAGAGGGGTGACCCGAAGATAAGCCTTCTCGTCAACCTCGAAAGTCGTAGCCTTATGTTTTCGGTCATATTGACTCTTTTGACGAGATTGGGCTGTTTTCAACTTTTCACGAACGATACGAACTTGTTCTTCTGCTTCCTGAATCATATCCGGGCCAAAGAATTGTCTTTCCCCGGTCTCTGACCAGTTAAGGGGTGTTCGACATCGTCGTCCATAGAGAACTTCAAAAGGGGCTTTACCCAAGCTAGATTGATAGCTGTTGTTGTAAGCGAATTCGGCAAATGGAAGGCACTTCTCCCAGTCCATTCCGAACGAGATAACAGAGGCTCGAAGCATGTCTTCTAGAATTTGGTTGACGCGTTCCACTTGACCACTTGACTGAGGGTGGAAAGCGGTGCTAAAGAAGAGACGAGTTCCCATAGCGTTTTGGAAACTTTCCCAAAATCGAGAGGTGAAAAGACTTCCTCGATCCGAATTGATTTCCAAAGGAACACCATGGAGGGACACTATTCGGGAGATGTATAAGTCTGCCAGCTGACTAGCGGTTATACTCTCACGAACAGGTAAGAAATGAGCTACTTTGGAAAGACGATCGACCACGACGAAAATAGCATTATTCCCTCTTTTGGTCCGGGGAAAACCGGTAATGAAATCCATACCAATCTTATCCCATTTCCATTCAGGAATAGCTAAGGGTTGAAGGGTGCCAGCAGGCCGTTGATGCTCTGCTTTTACACGACAACAGACGTCGCAATTGGCAATATACTGAGCAATTTCTCTCTTCATCCTAGTCCACCAGAACCTCTGGCGTAGGTCCTGATACATCTTAGTACTACCGGGATGAATGGTGAGAGGAGATTCATGAGCTTCCTTAAGGATCAATCGCCTCAGGTTGCGCACCTTGGGAACCACTAGTCGATCCCCGAAGTATACGACTCCTTGATCATTAACGGAGAAACAATTCGCAATTCCTTTCTGAATGTTTCTCTTGATGCGGGAGATTCCCGGATCTACCTTCTGTGCTTTGATAATTTGATCCGTAAGGGTAGGTTTTGCCACCAAGGTGGAGAGAAAACCTTGAGGTACAATGTGAAGGTTAAGCTTCCGAAATTCCTCATGGAGAAGCGGTTGACTTTGTTGTAACATCAGGTTGTTACAATAAGATTTACGACTTAGCGCATCAGCCATGACGTTGGCTTTCCCTGGGGTGTAGGTTATTCCTAAGTCGAAGTCTGTGATCAATTCAACCCAACGTCTTTGCCTAAGATTCAGATCCGGTTGGGTGAAGATGTACTTCAGACTTTGGTGATCAGTGAATATTTCGCAACGATTACCGAGAAGGTAATGTCGCCAGGTCTTAAGTGCATAGACTACGGCTGCAAGTTCTAGATCATGAGTAGGGTAATTCTCCTCATGTGGATGCAATTGCCGTGAAGCGTAAGCAATTACGTGTCGATCTTGCATGAGAATGCAACCTAGCCCTTGTCGTGAGGCGTCGCAGTAGATAACAAAGTCTTTGGAGAAGTCTGGTGGTACCAGCACAGGAGCAGAGGTCAGGCGTCTTTTCAGTTCCTGAAAGTTGTGCTCACATTGTGGAGTCCATTCGAACTTTTTATCTTTCTTGAGGAGTTCGGTTAGAGGTTTAGCAACTTTGGAGAAGTTCTCGACAAAGCGACGGCAATAGCTCGCTAAGCCTAGAAAACTCCGAACTTGCTTGACCGATTCGGGTGGAGTCCAATCAAGGACGGCTTGAACTCGCTCAGGGTTAACCGCAATACCTTTACCAGATATTACATGACCCAGATAGGTCACTTCTGGCAACCAGAATTCACATTTAGAAAATTTGGCATAAAGGCGATGCTCTCGAAGTTTCTGCAACACTAGTCTTAGATGTTCGGCATGTTCTTCCTCGTTCTTGGAGTAGATGAGTATATCATCGAGATAAACTACGACGAATTTATCCAAATACTCCATGAAGATTGAGTTCATTAACCGAGAAAAGGTGGCTGGAGCGTTGGTTAAACCGAAGGACATGACGGTGTACTCGTATTGGCCGTAACGAGTAACAAAGGCCGTTTTAGGAATGTCCCCGTTTCTGATTTTGATTTGATGGTAGCCCAACCTCAAATCCATCTTGGAGAAGACTGAGGATCCAGCGAGCTGATCATACAGATCGTTGATCCTGGGAAGCGGGTATTTGTTCTTGATTGTGACCAAATTGACAGGTCGGTAATCTACAACCATCCGGTCCATACCATCCTTCTTCTTGACGAATAGGACGGGGCAAGCCCACGGAGATGAACTAGGGCGGATGAAACCCTTTTTCAAGGATTCATCGAGTTGCTTCTTAAGCTCGGCTAGTTCTAGGGGTGCCATCTTATAAGGTCTTCTAGCAATCGGAACGATTCCTGGAATGAGGTCTATTACGAACTCAACATCCCTGTCAGGTGGAACCCCTGGCAATTCCTCTGGAAAGACATCCGGAAAATCACGGACTACCGGAACGTCCTCAAGGTCTGGCAAAAGACTGGCGTTAAGAGAATATAACTGCCGCTTGGCTATTCGGGTCAAGATGTTGACTATCTTTCCCGAAGGATGGGTGAGTTGAACAGTCCTAGAGAAGCAATCAATTTTGGCATGATGAGCTGACATCCAGTCCATACCCAAAATGATATTAATGTCTGAAGATTTAAGGGCTATCAAAGATGCAAGGAAGACAAGTCTATCGACTTGGATTTCATTCCCATAACTTACCCTAGAGGTCTGCCATCTAGACCCAGGGGTAGAGATTTCCATAGTGGACGGCAGATCACAGAATGCAACGTTATGCAAACGAGCATAATTTTCAGATATAAAGGAATGAGAGGCTCCTGTATCGAAAAGAACAGATGCCGGGTGGCAATTAACAAGAAGCGTACCGAGAACGACGTTGGGATCTTCTTGAGCTTCTTCGGCAGAGACACAGTTGACATGGCCACGTGAAGCGGTGACCGGTTTAGCGTGGAACACTTTTCCTGTCGGCTTGCCACGGCCAACAGCTTTAGCAGATTGATTGGGGTTGGTCTGGGGGCACTCACGCATATAGTGACCAGATTCCCCACACTTGAAACAGGTCACGGAACTGGTACGTGGAGGAGCATTATTGATTGGACCCCCATAGGGCTTGGCCGGTGCAGACTGTTGAACAGGGCGAGGCGCCTGGAAAGATGGCCTCGGTGTGAACCTAGGTGGCAGGGCGGTGTTGGGTACCCACACGCGGCGCTTCTGAGGACCAGCACCGGATGAGGAACCCATATCACGTCCATGCTTGCGTGTTGCGTCATAATCAGTCTGACCAGTTTCAGCACTGATGGCTTTGTTGACAAGTTTCGAGAAGGATGTGCACTCATGCAGACGGAGGTCGCGGCGAAGCTCAGGACTAAGGCCCTTGCGGAACCTTGCTTGCTTCTTGGCATCAGTAGACACTTCCTCAGCTGCATATCGGGCGAGCTTACCAAACTCTCTGCTATAGGCATCCACAGAAAGTCGGCCTTGGGTGAAATTGCAAAATTCTTCACGCTTACGGTCCATGAGACCCTCCGGAATGTGATGTTCACGGAAAGCCTCGCTGAATTCAGTCCAAGTTGTGACATGGCCCGCTGGGCGCATAGCTCCATAATTCTCCCACCAAAGACTGGCGGGGCCTTCAAGGTGATATGCAGCAAAGGTGACCTTGTCAGCCTCCGCTACCAGCGCGGAACGCAGCTTGTGAGAAATACTGCGAAGCCAGTCATCAGCGTCGAGAGGCTCGACGGAGTGGTGGAACGTGGGTGGATGCAATTTGATAAAATCGCTGAGTGACACCACGTTAACCCTCTGGTGGTGTGCTGTATTCTGTTCGATACGCTCCAACAAACGGTTTGTCTCCCGCTTGTTTCTCTCAGCTTCCATCATCACCTCGGCTAGTGAAGGAGGATGAGGCAGATTTTCATTCCTGGCTTCACTGCCTTCGGCCTGCTCTTGAGAAGCAGGGTTGGCGCGCGTGTTGACCATCCTAGGTAAACAAGCCAATGATTTAGTCAGAATGATAAAATTCCGACATAGGATACATAATGCAAGGAATAACTCGGAATGCAAGATGATCATCCGTATGACATGGTAGATACAGAAACTGCTTCTTTTATTCCATCGTCATACACACCATACAAGGTTTAGTACAAGACCAAACAAAGTACTATTACGGTGAAAAGGGATTACATCTCATCGGAGGCATTCCAAACTCCTATACATTATTTTTCTACAACTCCGGAAAGAGTACAAACTAGGTCATATCCCACGAGTCACGCGGGACGACAGACGACACAGCTAGTGCGAACTAG
>NW_025229235.1:25276-26022 GCF_018294505.1 Triticum aestivum | reverse complement strand
CTTACGTGTCGGTCATCAACACTCGCAGATTTGGCCGATTCTGACCCGTTTCGTGAATTATTAATCACTATTTTGGGGTCCCGAAGCGTTTTCCATGGTTGTTGAACCCCAAGGCGCGCTTACGTGTTAGTCATCAACACTCACATATTTGGCCGATTCTGGCCAGTTTCATGGACTATTACTCACTGTTTTGGGGTCCTAGAGTAATTTCCATGATTAACTAACCCTGGGCTGCTTTTACGTGTCGGTCATCAACACTTGTAGTTTTCGCCGATTCTGGCCCATTTCATGGAGTATTACTCACTGTTTTGGGGTCCCAGAGTGATTTCCACGATTAACGAACCCTGGGCTGCGTTTATGTGTCGGTTATCAATGCTTGTAGGTTTGACCGATTATGTCCCGTTTCTTGGACTATTACTCATTGATTTGGTGTCCCTGAGCGATTTCCATGATTGTCGAACCCCGGGGTGCGTTTATGTGTCGTTCATCAATAATCCTAGGATTGTCCGATCCTGGGCTCTTTCATGGACTATTACTCACTGTTTAGGGGTCCCAGTGTGATTTCCACGATTAACAAAGCCTGGTGTGCGTTTACGTGTTGGTCACCAATACTCACAGTTTTGGCCGATTCTGACCCGTTTCGTGTACTATTACTCACCGTTTTGGGGTCCCGAAGCGATTTCCATGGTTGTTGAACCCCAACGTGTGCTTACGTGTCGGTCATCAACACTCACATATTTGGCCGA
>NW_025229235.1:23341-23622 GCF_018294505.1 Triticum aestivum | reverse complement strand
CTGTTTTCGGGTCTCGGTGTGATTTCCACGATTAACAAAGTCTGGGGTGCGTTTACGTGTTGGTCACCAATACTCGCAGTTTTGGCCGATTCTGACCCGTTTTGTGGACTATTACTCACCGTTTTGGGGTCCCAAAGCTATTTCCATGGTTGTTGAACCCCAACGTGTGCTTATGTGTCGGTCATCAACACTCACATATTTGGCCGATTCTGGCCCGTTTCATGTTCTATTACTCACTGTTTTGCGGTCCTCGAGTGATTTCGACGATTAACGAACCTGGG
>NW_025229235.1:20671-21228 GCF_018294505.1 Triticum aestivum | reverse complement strand
TCATGGACTATTACTCACTGTTTTGGGGTCCCAGAGTGATTTCCACGAGTAACAAACCCTGGGCTGCGTTTATGTGTCGGTTATCAATGCTTGTAGGTTTGACCGATTCTGGCCCGTTTCTTGGACTATTACTCACTGATTTGGGGTCCCTGAGCGATTTCCATCATTGTCGAACCCCGGGGTGCGTTTATGTGTCGTTCATCAATAATCCTAGGATTGTCCGATCCTGGGCTCTTTCATGGACTATTACTCACTGTTTTGGGGTCCCGGTGTGATTTCCACGATTAACAAAACCTGGGGTGCGTTTACGTGTTGGTCACCAATACTCATAGTTTTGGCCGATTCTGACCCGTTTCGTGGACTATTACTCACCGTTTTGGGGTCCCGACGCGATTTCCATGGTTGTTGAACCCCAACGTGTGCTTACATGTCGGTCGTCAACACTCACATATTTGGCCGATTCTGGCCCGTTTCATGGACTATTACTCACTGTTTTGGGTCCGGTGTGATTTCCACGATTAACAAAGCCTGGGGTGTGTTTACGTGTCGGTCATCAA
>NW_025229235.1:20316-20661 GCF_018294505.1 Triticum aestivum | reverse complement strand
CGTTTCGTGGACTATTACTCACCGTTTTGGGGTCCCGACGCGATTTCCATGGTTGTTGAACCCCAACGTGTGCTTACGTGTCGGTCGTCAACACTCACATATTTGGCCGATTCTGGCCCGTTTCATGGACTATTACTCACTGTT
Source organism: Triticum aestivum (assembly GCF_018294505.1). Lineage (NCBI taxonomy): Eukaryota > Viridiplantae > Streptophyta > Magnoliopsida > Poales > Poaceae > Triticum > Triticum aestivum. The sequence goes on along the minus strand of NW_025229235.1, from coordinate 20,517 downwards.
TTGGGTCCCGGTGTGATTTCCACGATTAACAAAGCCTGGGGTGTGTTTACGTGTCGGTCATCAACACTCACAGTTTTGGCCGACTCTGACCCGTTTCGTGGACTATTACTCACCGTTTTGGGGTCCGGAAGCGATTTCAATATTTGTTAAACCCAAGGTGCACTTACGTGTCGGTCATCAACACTCACAGATTTGGCCGAT
>NW_025229235.1:17616-20306 GCF_018294505.1 Triticum aestivum | reverse complement strand
TGTGATTTCCACGATTAACAAAGCCTGGGGTGTGTTTACGTGTCGGTCATCAACACTCACAGTTTTGGCCGACTCTGACCCGTTTCGTGGACTATTACTCACCGTTTTGGGGTCCCGAAGCGATTTCAATATTTGTTAAACCCAAGGTGCACTTACGTGTCGGTCATCAACACTCACAGATTTGGCCGATTCTGGCCCGTTTCACGGACTATTACTCACTGTTTTGGGATCCCAAAGTGATTTCCATGATTAACGAACCATGGGCTGCGTTTACGTGTCAGTCATCAACGCTTGTAGGTTTGGCCGATTCTGGCCCGTTTCTTGGACTATTACTCACTGATTTGGGGTCCCTGAGCGATTTCCATGATTGTCAAACCCCGGGGTGCGTTTATGTGTCATTCATCAATAATCCTAGGATTGTCCGATCCTGGGCTCTTTCATGGACTATTACTCACCATTTTGGGGTCCCGGTGTGATTTCCACGATTAACAAAGCCTGGGGCGTGTTTACGTGTCGGTCATCAACACTCACAGTTTTGGCCGACTCTGACCCGTTTCGTGGACTATTACTCACCGTTTTGGGGTCCGGAAGCGATTTCAATATTTGTTAAACCCAAGGTGCACTTACGTGTCGGTCATCAACACTCACAGATTTGGCCGATTCTGGCCCGTTTCACGGACTATTACTCACTGTTTTGGGATCCCAAAGTGATTTCCATGATTAACGAACCCTGGGCTGCGTTTACGTGTCAGTCATCAACGCTTGTAGGTTTGGCCGATTCTGGCCCGTTTCCTGGACTATTACTCACTGATTTGGGGTCCCTGAGCGATTTCCATGATTGTCGAACCCCGGGGTGCGTTTATGTGTCGTTCATCAATAATCCTAGGATTGTCCGATCCTGGGGTCTTTCATGGACTATTACTCACCATTTTGGGGTCCCGGTGTGATTTCCATGATTAACAAAGCCTGGGGTGCGTTTACGTGTTGGTCACCAATACTCGCAGTTTTGGCCGATTCTGACCCGTTTCGTGGACTATTACTCACCATTTTGGGGTCCCGAAGCGACTTCCATGGTTGTTGAACCACAACGTGCACTTACGTGTTGGTCATCAACACTCACATATTTGGCCGATTCTGGCCCGTTTCGTGGACTATTACTCACTGTTTTGGGGTCCTAGAGTAATTTCCACGATTAACTAACCCTGGCTTGCTTTTACGTGTCGGTCATCAACACTTGTAGTTTTGGCCGATTCTGGCCCATTTCATGGACTATTACTCACTTTTTTGGGGTCCCGGAGTGATTTCCACGATTAACGAACCCTGGGTTGCGTTTATGTGTCGGTCATCAACGCTTGTCGGTTTGACCGATTCTGGCCCGTTTCTTGGACTATTACTCACTGATTTGGGGTCCCTGAGCGATTTCCATGATTGTCGAACCCCGGGGTGCGTTTATGTGTCGTTCATCAATAATCATAGGATTGTCCGATCCTGGGCTCTTTCATGGACTATTACTCCCTGTTTTTGGGTCTCGGTGTGATTTCCACGATTAACAAAGCCTGGGGTGCGTTTACGTGTTGGTCACCAATACTCGCAGTTTTGGCCGATTCTGACCCGTTTTGTGGACTATTACTCACCGTTTTGGGGTCCCAAAGCTATTTCCATGCTTGTTGAACCCCAACGTGTGCTTACGTGTCGGTCATCAACACTCACATATTTGGCCGATTCTGTCCCGTTTCATGTTCTATTACTCACTGGTTTGCGGTCCTCGAGTGATTTCGACGATTAACGAACCTGGGCTGTGTTTACGTGTCGGTCATCAATGCTTGTAGGTTTGGCCGATTCTGGCCCGTTTCTTGGACTATTACTCACTGTTTTGGGGTCCTAGAGTGATTTCCACGATTAACGAACCCTGGGCTGCGTTTACGTGTCGGTCATCAACACATGTAGGTTTGGCCGACGCTGACTCGTTTGATGGACTATTACTCACTGATTTGGGGTCCCTGAGCGATTTCCATGATTTTCAAACCCCGGGGTGCGTTTATGTGTCGTTCATCAATAATCCTAGGATTGTTCAATCCTGGGCTCTTTCATGGACTATTACTCACCTTTTTGGGGTCCCGGTGTGATTTCCACGATTAACAAAGCCTGGGGTGCATTTACGTGTCGGTCATCAACACTTGTAGTTTTCGCCGATTCTGGCCCATTTCATGGACTATTACTCACTGTTTTGGGGTCCCAGAGTGATTTCCACGAGTAACAAACCCTGGGCTGCGTTTATGTGTCGGTTATCAATGCTTGTAGGTTTGACCGATTCTGGCCCGTTTCTTGGACTATTACTCACTGATTTGGGGTCCCTCAGCGATTTCCATCATTGTCGAACCCCGGGGTGCGCTTATGTGTCGTTCATCAATAATCCTAGGATTGTCCGATCCTGGGCTCTTTCATGGACTATTACTCACTGTTTTGGGGTCCCGGTGTGATTTCCATGATTAACAAAGCCTGGGGTGCGTTTACGTGTTGGTCACCAATACTCATAGTTTTGGCCGATTCTGACCCGTTTCGTGGACTATTACTCACCGTTTTGGGGTCCCGACGCGATTTCCATGGTTGTTGAACCCCAACGTGTGCTTACGTGTCGGTCGTCAACACTCACATATTTGGCCGATTCTGGCCCGTTTCATGGACTATTA
>NW_025229235.1:14376-16437 GCF_018294505.1 Triticum aestivum | reverse complement strand
GGTCACCAACACTCACAGTTTTGGCCGATTCTGACCCGTTTCGTGGACTATTACTCACCGTTTTGGGGTCCCGAAGCGATTTCCATGGTTGTTGAACCACAACGTGCGCTTACGTGTCGGTCATCAACACTCACATATTTGGCCGATTCTGGCCCGTTTCATGGACTATTACTCACTGTTTTGGGATCCTAGAGTGATTTCCACGATTAACGAACCCTGGGCTGCGTTTACGTGTCGGTCATCAACACTTGTAGTTTTGGCCGATTCTAGCCCGTTTCTTGGACTATTACTCACTGATTTGGGGTCCCTGAGAGATTTCCATGATTGTCGATCCCTGGGGTACGTTTATGTGTCGTTCATCAATAATCCTAGGACTGTCCAATCCTGGGCTCTTTCATGGACTATTACTCACCGTTTTGGGGTCCCGGTGTGATATCCATGATTAACAAAGAGTGGCGTGCGTTTACGTGTTGGTCACCAATACTCATAGTTTTGGCCGATTCTGACCCGTTTCGTGGACTATTACTCACCGTTTTGGGGTCCCGAAGCGATTTCAATATTTGTTGAACCCCAAGGTGCACATACGTGTCGGTCATCAACACTCACAGATTTGGCCGATTCTGGCCCGTTTCATGGACTATTACTCACTGTTTCAGGATCCCAGAGTGATTTCCACGATTAACGAACCCTGGGCTGCGTTTACGTGTCGGTCATCAACGCTTGTAGGTTTGGCCGATTCTAGCCCGTTTCTTGGACTATTACTCACTGATTTGGGGTCCCTGAGCAATTTCCATGATTGTCGAACCCCGCGGTGCGTTTATGTGTCGTTCATCAATAATCCTAGGATTGTCCGATCCTGGGCTCTTTCATGGACTGTTACTCGCCGTTTTGGGGTCCCGGTGTGATTTCCACGATTAACAAAGCCTGGGTGCGTTTCCGTGTTGGTCACCAACACTCGCAGTTTTGGCCGATTCTGACCCGTTTCGTGGACTATTACTCATCGTTTTGGGGTCCCGAAGCGACTTCCATGGTTGTTGAACCACAACGTGCACTTACGTGTCGGTCATCAACACTCACATATTTGGCCGATTCTGGCCCGTTTCATGGACTATTACTCATTGTTTTGGGGTCCTAAAGTGATTTCCACGATTAACTAACGTTGGACTGCTTTTACTTGCCGGTCATCAACACTTGTAGTTTTGGCCGATTCTGGCCCGTTTCTTGGACTATTACTGACTAATTTGGGGTCCCTAGGCGATTTCCATATTTGTTGAACCCCAAGGTGCACTTACCTGTCGGTCATCAACATTCACAGATTTGACCGATTCTGGCTCGTTTCATGGACTATTACTCACTGTTTTAGGGTCACAGAGTGATTTCCACGATTAACGAACCCTGGGCTGCGTTTACGTGTCGTTCATCAACGCTGGTAGGTTTGGCCGATTCTGGCCCGTTTCTTGGACTATTACTCACTGATTTGGGGTCCCTGAGCGATTTCCATGATTGTCGAACCCCGCGGTGCGTTTATGTGTCGATCATCAATAATCCTAGGATTGTCCGATCCTGGGCTCTTTCATGGACTATTACTCACCGTTTTGGGGTCTTGGTGTGATTTCCACAATTAACAAAGCCTGGGGTGCTTTTACGTGTTGGTCACCAACACTCGTAGTTTTGGCCGATTCTGACCCGTTTCATCGACTATTACTCACCGTTTTGGGGTCCCGAAGCGATTTCCATATTTGTTGAACCCCAAGGTACACTTACGTGTCGGTCATCAACCCTCACAGATTTGGCCGATTCTGATCCGTTTCATGGACTATTACTCACTGTTTTGGGATTCTAGAGTGATTTCCATGATTAACGAACCCTGGGCTGCGTTTACGTGTCGGTCATCAACGCTTGTAGGTTTGGCCGATTCTGGCCCGTTTCTTGGACTATTACTCACTGATTTGGGGTCCTTGAACGATTTCCATGATTGTCGAACCCCGGGGTGCGTTTATGTGTCGTTCATCAATAATCCTAGGATTTTCCAATCCTGGGCTCTTTCATGGACTATTACTC
>NW_025229235.1:9981-10767 GCF_018294505.1 Triticum aestivum | reverse complement strand
TGTGTTTACGTGTCGGTCATCAACGCTTGTAGGTTTGGCCGATTCTGGCCCGTTTCTTGGACTATTACTCACTGTTTTGGGGTCCTAGAGTGATTTCCACGATTAACGAACCCTGGGCTGCGTTTACGTGTCGGTCATCAACACATGTAGGTTTGGCCGACGCTGGCTCGTTTGATGGACTATTACTCACTGATTTGGGGTCCCTCAGCGATTTCCATGATTTTCAAACCCCGGGGTGCGTTTATGTGTCGTTCATCAATAATCCTAGGATTGTTCAATCCTGGGCTCTTTCATGGACTATTACTCACCTTTTTGGGGTCCCGGTGTGATTTCCACGATTAACAAAGCCTGGGGTGCATTTACGTGTCGGTCATCAACACTTGTAGTTTTCGCCGATTCTGGCCCATTTCATGGACTATTACTCACTGTTTTGGGGTCCCAGAGTGATTTCCACGAGTAACAAACCCTGGGCTGCGTTTATGTGTCGGTTATCAATGCTTGTAGGTTTGACCGATTCTGGCCCGTTTCTTGGACTATTACTCACTGATTTGGGGTCCCTGAGCGATTTCCATTATTGTCGAACCCCGGGGTGCGTTTATGTGTCGTTCATGAATAATCCTAGGATTGTCCGATCCTGGGCTCTTTCATGGACTATTACTCACTGTTTTGGGGTCCCGGTGTGATTTCCACGATTAACAAAGCCTGGGGTGCGTTTACGTGTTGGTCACCAATACTCATAGTTTTGGCCGATTCTGACCCGTTTCGTGGACTATTACTCACCGTTTT
>NW_025229235.1:5480-9640 GCF_018294505.1 Triticum aestivum | reverse complement strand
TAACAAAGCCTGGGGTGTGTTTACGTGTCGGTCATCAACACTCACAGTTTTGGCCGACTCTCACCCGTTTCGTGGACTATTACTCACCGTTTTGGGGTCCCGAAGCGATTTCAATATTTGTTAAACCCAAGGTGCACTTACGTGTCGATCATCAACACTCACAGATTTGGCCGATTCTGGCCCGTTTCACGGACTATTACTCACTGTTTTGGGATCCCAAAGTGATTTCCATGATTAACGAACCCTGGGCTGCGTTTACGTGTCAGTCATCAACGCTTGTAGGTTTGGCCGATTCTGGCCCGTTTCTTGGACTATTACTCACTGATTTGGGGTCCCTGAGCGATTTCCATGATTGTCGAACCCTGGGGTGCGTTTATGTGTCGTTCATCAATAATCCTAGGATTGTCCGATCCTGGGCTCTTTCATGGACTATTACTCACCATTTTGGGGTCCCGGTGTGATTTCCATGATTAACAAAGCCTGGGTTGCGTTTACGTGTTGGTCACCAATACTCGCAGTTTTGGCCGATTCTGACCCGTTTCGTGGACTATTACTCACCGTTTTGGGGTCCCGAAGCGACTTCCATGGTTGTTGAACCACAACGTGCACTTACGTGTTGGTCATCAACACTCACATATTTGGCCGATTCTGGCCCGTTTCGTGGACTATTACTCACTGTTTTGGGGTCCTAGAGTAATTTCCACGATTAACTAACCCTGGGCTGCTTTTACGTGTCGGTCATCAACACTTGTAGTTTTGGCCGATTCTGGCCCATTTCATGGACTATTACTCACTTTTTTGGGGTCCCGGAGTGATTTCCACGATTAACGAACCCTGGGTTGCGTTTATGTGTCGGCCATCAACGCTTGTCGGTTTGACCGATTCTGGCCCGTTTCTTGGACTATTACTCACTGATTTGGGGTCCCTGAGCGATTTCCATGATTGTCGAACCCCGGGGTGCGTTTATGTGTCGTTCATCAATAATCATAGGATTGTCCGATCCTGGGCTCTTTCATGGACTATTAATCCCTGTTTTCGGGTCTCGGTGTGATTTCCACGATTAACAAAGTCTGGGGTGCGTTTACGTGTTGGTCACCAATACTCGCAGTTTTGGCCGATTCTGACCCGTTTTGTGGACTATTACTCACCGTTTTGGGGTCCCAAAGCTATTTCCATGGTTGTTGAACCCCAACGTGTGCTTATGTGTCGGTCATCAACACTCACATATTTGGCCGATTCTGGCCCGTTTCATGTTCTATTACTCACTGTTTTGCGGTCCTCGAGTGATTTCGACGATTAACGAACCTGGGTTGTGTTTACGTGTCGGTCATCAACGCTTGTAGGTTTGGCCGATTCTGGCCCGTTTCTTGGACTATTACTCACTGTTTTGGGGTCCTAGAGTGATTTCCACGATTAACGAACCCTGGGCTGCGTTTACGTGTCGGTCATCAACACATGTAGGTTTGGCCGACGCTGGCTCGTTTGATGGACTATTACTCACTGATTTGGGGTCCCTCAGCGATTTCCATGATTTTCAAACCCCGGGGTGCGTTTATGTGTCGTTCATCAATAATCCTAGGATTGTTCAATCCTGGGCTCTTTCATGGACTATTACTCACCTTTTTGGGGTCCCGGTGTGATTTCCACGATTAACAAAGCCTGGGGTGCATTTACGTGTCGGTCATCAACACTTGTAGTTTTCGCCGATTCTGGCCCATTTCATGGACTATTACTCACTGTTTTGGGGTCCCAGAGTGATTTCCACGAGTAACAAACCCTGGGCTGCGTTTATGTGTCGGTTATCAATGCTTGTAGGTTTGACCGATTCTGGCCCGTTTCTTGGACTATTACTCACTGATTTGGGGTCCCTGAGCGATTTCCATTATTGTCGAACCCCGGGGTGCGTTTATGTGTCGTTCATCAATAATCCTAGGATTGTCCGATCCTGGGCTCTTTCATGGACTATTACTCACTGTTTTGGGGTCCCGGTGTGATTTCCACGATTAACAAAGCCTGGGGTGCGTTTACATGTTGGTCACCAATACTCATAGTTTTGGCCGATTCTGACCCGTTTCGTGGACTATTACTCACCGTTTTGGGGTCCCGACGTGATTTCCATGGTTGTTGAACCCCAACGTGTGCTTACGTGTCGGTCGTCAACACTCACATATTTGGCCGATTCTGGCCCGTTTCATGGACTATTACTCACTGTTTTGGGTCCCGGTGTGATTTCCACGATTAACAAAGCCTGGGGTGTGTTTACGTGTCGGTCATCAACACTCACAGTTTTGGCCGACTCTCACCCGTTTCGTGGACTATTACTCACCGTTTTGGGGTCCCGAAGCGATTTCAATATTTGTTAAACCCAAGGTGCACTTACGTGTCGGTCATCAACACTCACAGATTTGGCCGATTCTGGCCCGTTTCACGGACTATTACTCACTGTTTTGGGATCCCAAAGTGATTTCCATGATTAACGAACCATGGGCTGCGTTTACGTGTCAGTCATCAACGCTTGTAGGTTTGGCCGATTCTGGCCCGTTTCTTGGACTATTACTCACTGATTTGGGGTCCCTGAGCGATTTCCATGATTGTCGAACCCTGGGGTGCGTTTATGTGTCGTTCATCAATAATCCTAGGATTGTCCGATCCTGGGCTCTTTCATGGACTATTACTCACCATTTTGGGGTCCCGGTGTGATTTCCATGATTAACAAAGCCTGGGGTGCGTTTACGTGTTGGTCACCAATACTCGCAGTTTTGGCCGATTCTGACCCGTTTCGTGGACTATTACTCACCGTTTTGGGGTCCCGAAGCGACTTCCATGGTTGTTGAACCACAACGTGCACTTACGTGTTGGTCATCAACACTCACATATTTGGCCGATTCTGGCCCGTTTCGTGGACTATTACTCACTGTTTTGGGGTCCTAGAGTAATTTCCACGATTAACTAACCCTGGGCTGCTTTTACGTGTCGGTCATCAACACTTGTAGTTTTGGCCGATTCTGGCCCATTTCATGGACTATTACTCACTTTTTTGGGGTCCCGGAGTGATTTCCACGATTAACGAACCCTGGGTTGCGTTTATGTGTCGGTCATCAACGCTTGTCGGTTTGACCGATTCTGGCCCGTTTCTTGGACTATTACTCACTGATTTGGGGTCCCTGAGCGATTTCCATGATTGTCGAACCCCGGGGTGCGTTTATGTGTCGTTCATCAATAATCATAGGATTGTCCGATCCTGGGCTCTTTCATGGACTATTAATCCCTGTTTTCGGGTCTCGGTGTGATTTCCACGATTAACAAAGTCTGGGGTGCGTTTACGTGTTGGTCACCAATACTCGCAGTTTTGGCCGATTCTGACCCGTTTTGTGGACTATTGCTCACCGTTTTGGGGTCCCAAAGCTATTTCCATGGTTGTTGAACCCCAACGTGTGCTTATGTGTCGGTCATCAACACTCACATATTTGGCCGATTCTGGCCCGTTTCATGTTCTATTACTCACTGTTTTGCGGTCCTCGAGTGATTTCGACGATTAACGAACCTGGGCTGTGTTTACGTGTCGGTCATCAACGCTTGTAGGTTTGGCCGATTCTGGCCCGTTTCTTGGACTATTACTCACTGTTTTGGGGTCCTAGAGTGATTTCCACGATTAACGAACCCTGGGCTGCGTTTACGTGTCGGTCATCAACACATGTAGGTTTGGCCGACGCTGGCTCGTTTGATGGACTATTACTCACTGATTTGGGGTCCCTCAGCGATTTCCATGATTTTCAAACCCCGGGGTGCGTTTATGTGTCGTTCATCAATAATCCTAGGATTGTTCAATCCTGGGCTCTTTCATGGACTATTACTCACCTTTTTGGGGTCCCGGTGTGATTTCCACGATTAACAAAGCCTGGGGTGCATTTACGTGTCGGTCATCAACACTTGTAGTTTTCGCCGATTCTGGCCCATTTCATGGACTATTACTCACTGTTTTGGGGTCCCAGAGTGATTTCCACGAGTAACAAACCCTGGGCTGCGTTTATGTGTCGGTTATCAATGCTTGTAGGTTTGACCGATTCTGGCCCGTTTCTTGGACTATTACTCACTGATTTGGGGTCCCTGAGCGATTTCCATTATTGTCGAACCCCGGGGTGCGTTTATGTGTCGTTCAT
>NW_025229235.1:0-1786 GCF_018294505.1 Triticum aestivum | reverse complement strand
TCTTTCATGGACTATTACTCACCATTTTGGGGTCCCGGTGTGATTTCCATGATTAACAAAGCCTGGGGTGCGTTTACGTGTTGGTCACCAATACTCGCAGTTTTGGCCGATTCTGACCCGTTTCGTGGACTATTACTCACCATTTTGGGGTCCCGAAGCGACTTCCATGGTTGTTGAACCACAACGTGCACTTACGTGTTGGTCATCAACACTCACATATTTGGCCGATTCTGGCCCGTTTCGTGGACTATTACTCACTGTTTTGGGGTCCTAGAGTAATTTCCACGATTAACTAACCCTGGCTTGCTTTTACGTGTCGGTCATCAACACTTGTAGTTTTGGCCGATTCTGGCCCATTTCAGGGACTATTACTCACTTTTTTGGGGTCCCGGAGCGATTTCCACGATTAACGAACCCTGGGTTGCGTTTATGTGTCGGTCATCAACGCTTGTCGGTTTGACCGATTCTGGCCCGTTTCTTGGACTATTACTCACTGATTTGGGGTCCCTGAGCGATTTCCATGATTGTCGAACCCCGGGGTGCGTTTATGTGTCGTTCATCAATAATCATAGGATTGTCCGATCCTGGGCTCTTTCATGGACTATTACTCCCTGTTTTCGGGTCTCGGTGTGATTTCCACGATTAACAAAGCCTGGGGTGCGTTTACGTGTTGGTCACCAATACTCGCAGTTTTGGCCGATTCTGACCCGTTTTGTGGACTATTACTCACCGTTTTGGGGTCCCAAAGCTATTTCCATGGTTGTTGAACCCCAACGTGTGCTTACGTGTCGGTCATCAACACTCACATATTTGGCCGATTCTGGCCCGTTTCATGTTCTATTACTCACTGTTTTGCGGTCCTCGAGTGATTTCGACGATTAACGAACCTGGGCTGTGTTTACGTGTCGGTCATCAATGCTTGTAGGTTTGGCCGATTCTGGCCCGTTTCTTGGACTATTACTCACTGTTTTGGGGTCCTAGAGTGATTTCCACGATTAACGAACCCTGGGCTGCGTTTACGTGTCGGTCATCAACACATGTAGGTTTGGCCGACGCTGGCTCGTTTGATGGACTATTACTCACTGATTTGGGGTCCCTGAGCGATTTCCATGATTTTCAAACCCCGGGGTGCGTTTATGTGTCGTTCATCAATAATCCTAGGATTGTTCAATCCTGGGCTCTTTCATGGACTATTACTCACCTTTTTGGGGTCCCGGTGTGATTTCCACGATTAACAAAGCCTGGGGTGCATTTACGTGTCGGTCATCAACACTTGTAGTTTTCGCCGATTCTGGCCCATTTCATGGACTATTACTCACTGTTTTGGGGTCCCAGAGTGATTTCCACGAGTAACAAACCCTGGGCTGCGTTTATGTGTCGGTTATCAATGCTTGTAGGTTTGACCGATTCTGGCCCGTTTCTTGGACTATTACTCACTGATTTGGGGTCCCTCAGGGATTTCCATCATTGTCGAACCCCGGGGTGCGCTTATGTGTCGTTCATCAATAATCCTAGGATTGTCCGATCCTGGGCTCTTTCATGGACTATTACTCACTGTTTTGGGGTCCCGGTGTGATTTCCATGATTAACAAAGCCTGGGGTGCGTTTACGTGTTGGTCACCAATACTCATAGTTTTGGCCGATTCTGACCCGTTTCGTGGACTATTACTCACCGTTTTGGGGTCCCGACGCGATTTCCATGGTTGTTGAACCCCAACGTGTGCTTACGTGTCGGTCGTCAACACTCACATATTTGGCCGATTCTGGCCCGTTTCATGGACTATTA
>NW_025229234.1:25428-26023 GCF_018294505.1 Triticum aestivum | reverse complement strand
GGACGCACTTCATGTACAAATTGGACAAACTCTTTCGGAGTATTAGGGTTTCGGACAAGAACTCATCTGTTACACGGGCACTTCAATGTTTTTTAAACTTATTTAAACTCCTGACTTCTTTTGTGTTTAGTATGCAGCATTCAAAGCGACGTCATCAATTTCCAACATGTTCTAACATCATTTGTTGTTTTTCGGTCATTTACCTAATTGTTTAGAGAGCTAAATGACCGTGAAACTGAAAATCACTACAAAATGAATTTTGAAAATGTTGAAACTTGGCATGGTATCATCATTTCACCCGCATAGCATGTGCGGCAGAGTAGAGAGGGTCACGGTAAAAACTGGACGCACTTCGTGTACAAACTGGACAAACTCTTTCGGGGTATCAGGGTTTTGGACGAGAACTCATCTATTACACGGGCACTTCGATGTTTTTTAAACTTATTTGAACTCCAACTTCTTTTGTGTTCAGTATGCAGCATTCAAAGCGACATCATCAATTTCCAACATGTTCTGACATCATTCGTTGTTTTTCAGTCATTTACCTAATTGTTTAGAGAGCTAAATGACCGTGAAATTGAAAATCACTACAAAA
>NW_025229234.1:20945-22950 GCF_018294505.1 Triticum aestivum | reverse complement strand
ATTTGTTGTTTTTCAGTAATTTACCTAATTGTTTAGAGAGCTAAATGACCGTGAAATTGAAAATCACTACAAAATGAATTCTGAAAATGTTGAAACTTGGCATGGTATCATCATTTCACCCGCATAGCATGTGCGATAGAGTAGAGAGGGTCACGGCAAAATCTGGACGCACTTCGTGTACAAATTGGACAAACTCTTTCGGAGTATCAGGGTTTTGGATGAGAACTCATCTGTTACATGGGCACTTCAATGTTTTTTAAACTTATTTGAACTCCGGACTTCTTTTGTGTTTAGTATGCAGCATTCAAAGAGACATCATCAATTTCCAACATGTTCTAACATCATTCGTTGTTTTTCGGTCATTTACCTAATTGTTTAGAGAGCGAAATGACCGTGAAATTGAAAATCACTACAAGATGAATTCTAAAAATGTTGAAACTTGGCATGGTATCATCATTTCACCCGCATAGCATGTGCGAAAGAGTAGAGAGGGTCACGACAAAAACTGGACGCACTTCATGTACAAATTGGACAAACTCTTTCGGAGTATATGGGTTTCGGACAAGAACTCATCTGTTACACGGGCACTTCAATGTTTTTTAAACTTATTTAAACTCTGGACTTCTTTTGTGTTCAGTATGCAGCATTCAAAGCGACGTCATCAATTTCCAACATGTTCTGACATCATTTGTTGTTTTTCGGTCATTTACCTAATTGTTTAGAGAGCTAAATGACCGTGAAATTGAAAATCACTACAAAATGAATTCTGAAAATGTTGAAACTTGGCATGATATCATCATTTCAACCGCATAGCATGTGCAAAAGAGTAGAGAGGGTCACGGCAAAAACTGGACGCACCTCATGTACAAATTGGACAAACTCTTTCGGAGTATCAGGGTTTTGGACGAGAACTCATCTGTTACACGGGCACTTCAATGTTTTTTAAACTTATTTGAACTCCGGACTTCTTTTGTGTTTAGTATGCAGCATTCAAAGCGACATCATCAATTTCCAACATGTTCTAACATCATTTGTTGTTTTTTGGTCATTTACCTAATTGTTTAGAGAGCGAAATGACCGTGAAATTGAAAATCACTACAAAATGAATTCTTAAAATGTTGAAACTTGGCATGGTATCATCATTTCACCTGCATAGCATGTGCGAAAGAGTAGAGAGGGTCACGACAAAAACTGGACGCACTTCATGTACAAATTGGACAAACTCTTTCGGAGTATCAGGGTTTCGGACAAGAACTCATCTGTTACATGGGCACTTCAATGTTTTTTAAACTTATTTAAACTCCGGACTTCTTTTGTGTTCAGTATGCAGCATTCAAAGCGACGTCATCAATTACCAACATGTTCTGACATCATTTGTTGTTTTTCGGTCATTTACCTAATTGTTTAGAGAGATAAATGACCGTGAAATTGAAAATCACTACAAAATGAATTCTGAAAATGTTGAAAGTTGGCATGGTATCATCATTTCACCCGCATAGCATGTGCGGCAGAGTAGAGAGGGTCACGGTAAAAACTGGACGCACTTCGTGTACAAACTGGACAAACTCTTTTGGGGTATCAGGGTTTTGGACGAGAACTCATCTATTACACGGGCACTTCGATGTTTTTTAAACTTATTTGAACTCCAACTTCTTTTGTGTTCAGTATGCAGCATTCAAAGCGACATCATCAATTTCCAACATGTTCTGACATCATTTGTTGTTTTTCAGTCATTTACCTAATTGTTTAGAGAGCTAAATGACCGTGAAATTGAAAATCACTACAAAATGAATTCTAAAAATGTTAAAACTTGGCATGGTATCATCATTTCACCCACATAGCATGTGCGAAAGAGTAGAGAGGGTCACGGCAAAAACTGGACGCACTTCGTGTACAAATTGGACAAACTCTTTCGGAGTATCAGGGTTTTGGATGAGAACTCATCTGTTACACGGGCACTTCAATGTTTTTTAAACTTATTTGAACTCCGGACTTCTTTTGTGTT
>NW_025229234.1:19778-20935 GCF_018294505.1 Triticum aestivum | reverse complement strand
ATTTGTTGTTTTTCAGTAATTTACCTAATTGTTTAGAGAGCTAAATGACCGTGAAATTGAAAATCACTACAAAATGAATTCTGAAAATGTTGAAACTTGGCATGGTATCATCATTTCACCCGCATAGCATGTGCGATAGAGTAGAGAGGGTCACGGCAAAATCTGGACGCACTTCGTGTACAAATTGGACAAACTCTTTCGGAGTATCAGGGTTTTGGATGAGAACTCATCTGTTACATGGGCACTTCAATGTTTTTTAAACTTATTTGAACTCCGGACTTCTTTTGTGTTTAGTATGCAGCATTCAAAGAGACATCATCAATTTCCAACATGTTCTAACATCATTCGTTGTTTTTCGGTCATTTACCTAATTGTTTAGAGAGCGAAATGACCGTGAAATTGAAAATCACTACAAGATGAATTCTAAAAATGTTGAAACTTGGCATGGTATCATCATTTCACCCGCATAGCATGTGCGAAAGAGTAGAGAGGGTCACGACAAAAACTGGACGCACTTCATGTACAAATTGGACAAACTCTTTCGGAGTATATGGGTTTCGGACAAGAACTCATCTGTTACACGGGCACTTCAATGTTTTTTAAACTTATTTAAACTCTGGACTTCTTTTGTGTTCAGTATGCAGCATTCAAAGCGACGTCATCAATTTCCAACATGTTCTGACATCATTTGTTGTTTTTCGGTCATTTACCTAATTGTTTAGAGAGCTAAATGACCGTGAAATTGAAAATCACTACAAAATGAATTCTGAAAATGTTGAAACTTGGCATGATATCATCATTTCAACCGCATAGCATGTGCAAAAGAGTAGAGAGGGTCACGGCAAAAACTGGACGCACCTCATGTACAAATTGGACAAACTCTTTCGGAGTATCAGGGTTTTGGACGAGAACTCATCTGTTACACGGGCACTTCAATGTTTTTTAAACTTATTTGAACTCCGGACTTCTTTTGTGTTTAGTATGCAGCATTCAAAGCGACATCATCAATTTCCAACATGTTCTAACATCATTTGTTGTTTTTCGGTCATTTACCTAATTGTTTAGAGTGCTAAATGACCGTGAAATTGAAAATCACTACAAAATGAATTCTGAAAATGTTGAAACTTGGCATGGTATCATCATTTCACCCGCATAGC
>NW_025229234.1:17894-18619 GCF_018294505.1 Triticum aestivum | reverse complement strand
AAATGACCGTGAAATTGAAAATCACTACAAAATGAATTCTAAAAATGTTGAAACTTGGCATGGTATCATCATTTCACCCGCATAGCATGTGCGAAAGAGTAGAGAGGGTCACGACAAAAACTGGACGCACTTCATGTACAAATTGGACAAACTCTTTCGGAGTATCAGGGTTTCGGACAAGAACTCATCTGTTACACGGGCACTTCAATGTTTTTTAAACTTATTTAAACTCCGGACTTCTTTTGTGTTCAGTATGCAGCATTCAAAGCGACGTCATCAATTTCCAACATGTTCTGACATCATTTGTTGTTTTTCGGTCATTTACCTAATTGTTTAGAGAGATAAATGACCGTGAAATTGAAAATCACTACAAAATGAATTCTGAAAATGTTGAAAGTTTGCATGGTATCATCTTTTCACCCGCATAGCATGTGCGGCAGAGTAGAGAGGGTCACGGTAAAAACTGGACGCACTTCGTGTACAAACTAGACAAACTCTTTCGGGGTATCAGGGTTTTGGACGAGAACTCATCTATTACATGGGCACTTCGATGTTTTTTAAACTTATTTGAACTCCAACTTCTTTTGTGTTCAGTATGCAGCATTCAAAGCGACATCATCAATTTCCAACATGTTCTGACATCATTTGTAGTTTTTCAGTCATTTACCTAATTGTTTAGAGAGCTAAATGACCGTGAAATTGAAAATCACTACAAAATGAATTCT
>NW_025229234.1:15849-16100 GCF_018294505.1 Triticum aestivum | reverse complement strand
GAGAACTCATCTGTTACACGGGCACTTCAATGTTTTTTAAACTTATTTGAACTCCGGACTTCTTTTGTGTTTAGTATGCAGCATTCAAAGCGACATCATCAATTTCCAACATGTTCTAACATCATTTGTTGTTTTTCGGTCATTTACCTAATTGTTTAGAGTGCTAAATGACCGTGAAATTGAAAATCACTACAAAATGAATTCTGAAAATGTTGAAACTTGGCATGGTATCATCATTTCACCCGCATAGC
>NW_025229234.1:12294-12979 GCF_018294505.1 Triticum aestivum | reverse complement strand
TGTACAAATTGGACAAACTCTTTCGGAGTATCAGGGTTTTGGACGAGAACTCATCTGTTACACGGGCACTTCAATGTTTTTTAAACTTATTTGAACTCCGGACTTCTTTTGTGTTCAGTATGCAGCATTCAAAGCGACATCATCAATTTCCAACATGTTCTAACATCATTTGTTGTTTTTCGGTCATTTACCTAATTGTTTAGAGATTGAAATGACCGTGAAATTGAAAATCACTACAAAATGAATTCTAAAAATGTTGAAACTTGGCATGGTATCATCATTTCACCCGCATAGCATGTGCAAAAGAGTAGAGAGGATCATGGCAAAAACTAGATGCACTTCGTGTACAAACTGGACAAACTCTTTTGGAGTATCAGGGTTTCGGACGAGAACTCATCTGTTACACGGGCACTTCAATGTTTTTTAAACTTTTTTGAACGCTGGACTTCTTTTGTGTTCAGTATGCAGCATTCAAAGCGACGTCATCAATTTCCAACATGTTCTAACATCATTTGTTGTTTTTCGATCATTTACCTAATTGTTTAGAGAGCTAAATGACCGTGAAATTGAAAATCACTACAAAATGAATTCTGAAAATGTTGAAACTTGGCAAGGTATCATCATTTCACCCGCATAGCATGTGCGAAAGAGTAGAGAAGATCACGGCAAAAACTGGACGCACTTC
>NW_025229234.1:11153-11945 GCF_018294505.1 Triticum aestivum | reverse complement strand
ATGGTATCATCATTTCACCCACATAGCATGTGCGAAAGAGTAGAGAGGGTCACGGCAAAAACTGGACGCACTTCGTGTACAAATTGGACAAACTCTTTCGGAGTATCAGGGTTTTGGATGAGAACTCATCTGTTACACGGGCACTTCAATGTTTTTTAAACTTATTTGAACTCCGGACTTCTTTTGTGTTTGGTATGCAGCATTCAAAGCGACATCATCAATTTCCAACATGTTCTAACATCATTTGTTGTTTTTCGGTCATTTACCTAATTTTTTAGAGTGCTAAATGACCGTGAAATTGAAAATCACTACAAAATGAATTCTGAAAATGTTGAAACTTGGCATGATATCATCATTTCACCCGCATAGCATGTGCAAAAGAGTAGAGAGGGTCACGGCAAAAACTGGACGCACCTCATGTACAAATTGGACAAACTCTTTCGGAGTATCAGGGTTTTGGACGAGAACTCATCTGTTACACGGGCACTTCAATGTTTTTTAAACTTATTTGAACTCCGGACTTCTTTTGTGTTTAGTATGCAGCATTCAAAGCGACATCATCAATTTCCAACATGTTCTAACATCATTTGTTGTTTTTCGGTCATTTACCTAATTGTTTAGAGAGCGAAATGACCGTGAAATTGAAAATCACTACAAAATGAATTCTAAAAATGTTGAAACTTGGCATGGTATCATCATTTCACCCGCATAGCATGTGCGAAAGAGTAGAGAGGGTCACGACAAAAACTGGACGCACTTCATGTACAAATTGGACAAACTCTTTCGGAGTAT
>NW_025229234.1:6931-7804 GCF_018294505.1 Triticum aestivum | reverse complement strand
GGTCACAACAAAAACTGGACGCACTTCGTGTACAAACTGGACAAACCCTTTCGGAGTATTAGGGTTTCGGACGAGAACTCTTCTGTTACACGGGCACTTCAATGTTTTTTAAACTTATTTGAACTCCTGACTTCTTTTGTGTTCAGTATGCAGCATTCAAAGCGACGTCATCAATTCCCAACATGTTCTGACATCATTTGTTGTTTTTCTGTCATTTACCTAATTGTTTAGAGAGCTAAGTGACCGTGAAATTGAAAATCACTACAAAATGAATTCTGAAAATGTTGAAACTTGGCATGGTATCATCATTTCACCCGCATAGCATGTGCGAAAGAGTAGAGAGGGTCACGGAAAAAACTGGACGCACTTCGTGTACAAACTGGACAAACTCTTTCGGAGTATCAGGGTTTCGGACGAGAACTCATCTGTTACACGGGAACTTCGATGTTTTTTAAACTTATTTGAACTTCGGACTTCTTTCGTGTTCAATATGCAGCATTCAAAGCAACATCGTCAATTTCCAACAAGTTCTGACATCATTTGTTGTTTTTGGTCATTTACCTAATTGATTAGAGAGCTAAATGACCGTGAAATTGAAAATCACTACAAAATGAATTCTGAAAATATTGAAACTTGGCATGGTATCATCATTTCACCCGCATAGCATGTGCGAAAGGGTAGAGAGGGTCACGGCAAAAACTTGACACACGTCACGTACAAATTGGACAAACTCTTTCGGAGTATGAGGGTTTCGGACGAGAACTCATCTGATACATGGGCATTTCAATGTTTTTTAAACTTATTTGAACTCCGGACTTCTTTTGTGTTCAGTATGCAACATTCAAAGCGACGTCATAAATTTCCAACATGTTC
>NW_025229234.1:5629-6223 GCF_018294505.1 Triticum aestivum | reverse complement strand
CAGCATTCAAAGCGACATCATCAATTTCCAACATGTTCTAACATCATTTGTTGTTTTTCGGTCATTTACCTAATTGTTTAGAGAGCAAAATGACCGTGAAATTGAAAATCACTACAAAATGAATTCTAAAAATGTTGAAACTTGGCATGGTATCATCATTTCACCCGCATAGCATGTGCGAAAGAGTAGAGAGGGTCACGACAAAAACTGGACGCACTTCATGTACAAATTGGACAAACTCTTTCGGAGTATCAGGGTTTCGGACAAGAACTCATCTGTTACACGGGCACTTCAATGTTTTTTAAACTTATTTAAACTCAGGACTTCTTTTGTGTTTAGTATGCAGCATTCAAAACGACGCCATCAATTTCCAACATGTTCTGACATCATTTGTTGTTTTCGGTCATTTACCTAATTGTTTAGAGAGCTAAATGACCGTGAAACGGAAAATCACGAGAAAATGAATTCTGAAAATGTTGAAACTTGACATGGTATCATCATTTCACCCGCATAGCATGTGCGGAAGAGTAGAGAGGGTCACGGCAAAAACTGGATGCACTTCGTGTACAAACTGGACAAACTATTTCGGGGTAT
>NW_025229234.1:4636-5420 GCF_018294505.1 Triticum aestivum | reverse complement strand
TATTTGAACGCTGGACTTCTTTTGTGTTCAGTATGCAGCATTCAAAGCAACGTCATCAATTTCCAAAATGTTCTAAAATCATTTGTTGTTTTTCGGTCATTTACCTAATTGTTTAGAGAGCTAAATGACCGTGAAATTGAAAATCACTACAAAATGAATTCTAAAAATGTTGAAACTTGGCATGGTATCATCATTACACCTGCATAGCATGTGCGAAAGAGTAGAGAGGGTCACGACAAAAACTGGACGCACTTCATGTACAAATTGGACAAACTCTTTCGGAGTATCAGGGTTTCGGACAAGAACTCATCTGTTACACGGGCACTTCAATGTTTTTTAAACTTATTTAAACTCGGGACTTCTTTTGTGTTTAGTATGCAGCATTCAAAGCGACGCCATCAATTTCCAACATGTTCTGACATCATTTGTTGTTTTTCGGTCATTTACCTAATTGTTCAGAGAGCTAAATGACCGTGAAATTGAAAATCACTACAAAATGAATTCTGAAAACGTTGAAACTTGACATGGTATCATCATTTCACCCGCATAGCATGTGCGGAAGATTAGAGAGGGTCACGGCAAAAACTGGACGCACTTCGTGTACAAACTGGACAAACTATTTCGGGGTATCAGGGTTTCGAACGAGAGCTCATCTATTACATGGGCACTTCGATGTTTTTTAAACTTATTTGAACTCCGACTTCTTTTGTGTTCGGTATGCAGCATTCAAAGCGACGTCATCAATTTCCAACATGTTCTGACATCATTTGTTGTTTTTTGGTCA
>NW_025229234.1:4054-4576 GCF_018294505.1 Triticum aestivum | reverse complement strand
CCAGCATTCAAAGCGACGTCATCAATTTCCAACATGTTTTGACATCATTTGTTGTTTTCGGTCATTTACCTAATTGTTTAGAGAGCTAAATGATCATGAAATTGAAAATCACTACAAAATGAATTCTGGAAATGTTGAAACTTGGCATGGTATCATCATTTCACCCGCATAACATGTGCTAAACAGTAGAGAGAGTAACGGCAAAAATTGGACGCACTTCGTGTACAAACTGGACAAACCCTTTCGGAGTATCAGGGTTTCGGACGAGAACTCATCTGTTACACGGGCACTTCAATGTTTTTTAAACTTATTTGAACTCCAGACTTCTTTTGTGTTCAGTATGCAGCATTCAAAGTGACGTCATCAATTTCCAACATCTTCTGACATCATTTGTTGTTTTTCGGTCATTTACCTAATTGTTTAGAGAGCTAAATGACCGTGAAATTGAAAATCACTACAAAATGAATTCTGGAAATGTTGAAACTTGGCATGGTATCATCATTTCACCCGCATAGCATGTGC
>NW_025229234.1:3392-4044 GCF_018294505.1 Triticum aestivum | reverse complement strand
AAAATGTTGAAACTTGGCATGGTATCATCATTTCACCTGCATAGCATGTGCGAAAGAGTAGAGAGGGTCACGGCAAAAACTGGATGCACTTCGTGTACAAACTGGACAAACTCTTTCGGAGTATCAGGGTTTCAGACGAGAACTCATCTGTTACACGGGCACTTCGATGTTTTTTAAACTTATTTGAACTTCGGACTTATTTTGTGTTCAATATGCAGCATTCAAAGCAACGTCATCAATTTCCAACAAGTTCTGACATCATTTGTTGTTTTTCGGTCATTTACCTAATTGTTTAGAGAGCTAAATGACCGTGAAATTGAAAATCACTACAAAATGAATTCTGAAAATGTTGAAACTTGGCATGGTATCATCATTTCACACGCATAGCATGTGCAAAAGAGTGGAGCGGGTCACGGCAAAAACTGGACGCACTTCGTGCACAAACTGGACAAACTCTTTCGGGGTACCAGGGTTTCGGACGAGAACTCATCTCTTACACGGGCACTTCAATGTTTTCTAAACTTGTTTGAACTCGGGACTTCTTTTGTGTTCAGTATGCAGCATTCCAAGCGACGTCATCAATTTCCAACATGTTCTAACATCATTTGTTTTTTTCGGTCATTTGCCTAATTGTTTGGAGAGCTAAATGACC
>NW_025229234.1:2630-3382 GCF_018294505.1 Triticum aestivum | reverse complement strand
ATTGTTTAGAGAGCTAAATGACCGTGAAATTGAAAATCACTACAAAATGAATTCTAAAAATGTTGAAACTTGGCATGATATCATCATTTCACCCACATAGCATGTGCGAAAGAGTAGAGAGGGTCACTGCAAAAACTTGACGCACGTCACGTACAAATTGGGCAAACTCTTTCGGAGTATCAGGGTTTTGGACGAGAACTCATCTGTTACACGGGCACTTCAATGTTTTTTAAACTTATTTGAACTCTGGACTTCTTTTGTGTTCAGTCTGCAGCATTCAAAGCGACGTCATCAATTTCCAACATGTTCTAACATCAATTGTTGTTTTTCAGTCATTTACCTAATTGTTTAGAGAGCTAAATGACCGTGAAATTGAAAATCACTACAAAATGAATTCTGAAAATGTTGAAACTTGTCATGGTATCATCATTTCACCCGCATAGCATGTGCGAAAGAGTAGAGAGGGTCACGGCAAAAACTTGACGCACGTCACGTACAAATTGGACAAACTCTTTCGGAGTATCAGGGTTTCGGACGAGAACTCATATGTTACACGGGCACTTCAATGTTTTTCAAACTTATTTGAACTCCGGACTTCTTTTGTGTTCAGTATGCAGCATTCAAAGCGACGTCATCAATTTCCAACATGTTCTAACATCATTTCTTTTTTCGGTCATTTACCTAATTGTTTAGAGAGCCAAATGACCGTGAAATTGAAAATCACTACAAAATGAATTCTGAAAATGTTGAAA
>NW_025229234.1:2013-2620 GCF_018294505.1 Triticum aestivum | reverse complement strand
CACTTCATGTACAAACTGGACAAACTCTTTCGGAGTATCAGGGTTTCGGACAAGAACTCATCTGTTACACGAGCACTTCAATGTTTTTTAAACTTATTTAAACTCAGGACTTCTTTTGTGTTTATTATGCAGCATTCAAAGCAACGCCATCAATTTCCAACATGTTCTGACATCATTTGTTGTTTTTCGGTCATTTACCTAATTGTTTAGAGAGCTAAATGACCGTGAAATTGAAAATCACTACAAAATGAATTCTGAAAATGTTGAAACTTGACATGGTATCATCATTTCACCCGCATAGCATGTGCGGAAGAGTAGAGAGGGTCACGGCAAAAACTGGACGCACTTCGTGTACAAACTGGACAAACTATTTCGGGGTATCAGGGTTTCGAACGAGAACTCATCTATTACACGGGCACTTCGATGTTTTTTAAACTTATTTGAACTCCGACTTCTTTTGTGTTCAGTATGCAGCATTCAAAGCGACGTCATCAATTTCCAACATGTTCTGACATCATTTGTTGTTTTTTGGTCATTTACCTAATTGTTTAGAGAGCTAAATGACCGTGAAATTGAAAATCACTACAAAATGAATTCTAAAAATGTT
>NW_025229234.1:1223-1855 GCF_018294505.1 Triticum aestivum | reverse complement strand
CGTTGGACTTCTTTTGTGTTCAGTATGCAGCATTCAAAGCGAGTCATCAATTTCCAACATGTTCCAACATCATTTGTTGTTTTTCGGTCATTTACCTAATTGTTTAGAGAGCTAAATGACCGTGAAATTAAAATCACTACAAAATGAATTCTAAAAATGTTGAAACTTGGCATGGTATCATCGTTTCACCCGCGTAGCATGTGTGAAAGAGTAGAGAGGGTCACAGCAAAAACTGGATGCACTTCATCTACAAACTGGACAAACCCTTTCGAAGTATTAGGGTTTCTGACGAGAACTCATCTGTTACACGGGCACTTCAATGTTTTTTAAACTTATTTGAACTCCGGACTTCTTTTGTGTTCAGTATGCAGCATTCAAAGCGACGTCATCAATTCCCAACATGTTCTGACATCATTTGTTGTTTTTCGGTCATTTACCTAATTGTTTAGAGAGCTAAATGACCGTGAAATTGAAAATCACTACAAAATGAATTCTGAAAATGTTGAAACTTGGCATGGTATCATCATTTCACCCGCATAGCATGTGCAAAAGAGTAGAGAGGGTCACGGCAAAAACTGGACGCACTTCGTGTACAAACTGGACAAACTCTTTCGGAGTATCAGGGTTTCGGA
>NW_025229234.1:742-1213 GCF_018294505.1 Triticum aestivum | reverse complement strand
TTGGCATGGTATCATAATTTCACCCGCATAGCATGTGCGAAAGAGTAGAGAGGGTCACGGCAAAAATTGGACGCACTTCGTGTACAAACTGGACAAACCCTTTCGGAGTATTAGGGTTTCGGACGAGAACTCATCTGTTACACGGGCACTTCAATGTTTTTTAAACTTATTTGAACTCCGGACTTCTTTTGTGTTCAGTATGCAGCATTCAAAGCGACGTCATCAATTCCCAACATGTTCTGACATCATTTGTTGTTTTTTGGTCATTTACCTAATTGTTTAGAGAGCTAAATGACCGTGAAATTGAAAATCACTACAAAATGAATTCTGAAAATGTTGAAACTTGGCATGGTATCATCATTTCACCCGCATAGCATGTGCAAAAGAGTAGAGAGGGTCATGCAAAAACTGGACGCACTTTGTGTACAATTTGGACAAACTCTTTCGGAGTATCAGGGTTTCGGACGAGAA
>NW_025229234.1:0-732 GCF_018294505.1 Triticum aestivum | reverse complement strand
ATTTCACCCGCATAGCATGTGCAAAAGAGTAGAGAGGGTCACGGCAAAAACTGGACGCACTTCGTGTACAAACTGGACAAACTCTTTCGGAGTATCAGGGTTTCGGACGAGAACTCATCTCTTACACGGGCACTTCAATGTTTTTTAAACTTATTTGAACTCCGGACTTCTTTTGTGTTCAGTATGCAGCATTCAAAGCGACGTCATCAATTCCCAACATGTTCTGACATCATTTGTTGTTTTTCGGTCATTTACCTAATTGTTTAGAGAGCTAAATGACCGTGAAATTGAAAATCACTACAAAATGAATTCTGAAAATGTTGACACTTGGCATGGTATCATCATTTCACCCACATAGCATGTGCGAAAGCATAGAGAGGGTCACTGTAACGCCCGGATAATCATGCTACAGTAATCCCACGCTAATCATGCCATGACACCTCGGTTACTGTTGCTATCCTCGCAATAATTCGGAACCGTTCGAAATTCAAATTCAAATTAATGGTAACAATAAAAGTTTTCAAAAATTAAAACTAAAATGTTCGGTGGTTGTCAAATATTACAAAGTTAATTATGGTGCAACAAACCCATTTTTATAAAATACTAAATGTTCTAAATTAAATAAAACAGAATAGGAAAAGAAATAAAAGAAAAAAAAATACAAAAGCAAAAGACAAAACAAAACTAAAAGGAAAAAAAAAGAGGCCCCTTGGCCAACTGGGCCAGACGGCC
>NW_025229233.1:25528-26035 GCF_018294505.1 Triticum aestivum | reverse complement strand
TAGAATATGTAGGAGCCAATATGAGCATCCAGGTTCCGCTATTGGTTATTGACCGGAGACGTGTCTCGGTCATGTCTACATTGTTCTCGAACCCGTAGGGTCCGCACGCTTAAGGTTTCGATGACAGTTATATTATGAGTTTATGAGTTTTGATGTACCGAAGTTAGTTCGGAGTCTCGGATGTGATCACAGACATGACGAGGAGTCTCGAAATGGTCAAGACATAAATATTGATATATTGGACGGTTATATTTGGACACCGGAAGTGTTCCGGGTGATTTCGGAGAAAACCGGAGAGCCGGAGGGTTACCGGAACCCCCCCCCCCCGGAGAAGTAATGGGCCATATGGGCCTTAGTGGAGAGAGAGAGGGGCAGCCAGAGGTGGGCTGCGCGCCTCCTCCCCCCTGGTCCGAATTGGACTAGGAGAGGGGGGCGGCGCCCCCCCTTTCCCTCTCCCTCCCCACTTCTTTCCCCCTCCTAGTAGGAGTCCTACTCCTACTAGGAGGA
>NW_025229233.1:20192-25518 GCF_018294505.1 Triticum aestivum | reverse complement strand
CTATATTCGGACACCGGAAGTGTTCCGGGTGATTTCGGAGAAAACCGGAGAGCCGGAGGGTTACCGGAACCCCCCCGGGAGAAGTAATGGGCCATATGGGCCTTAGTGGAGAGAGAGAGGGGCAGCCAGAGGTGGGCTGCGCGCCTCCTCCCCCCTGGTCCGAATTGGACTAGGAGAGGGGGGCGGCGCCCCCCCTTTCCCTCTCCCTCCCCACTTCTTTCCCCCTCCTAGTAGGAGTCCTACTCCTACTAGGAGGAGGACTCCTCCTGGCGCGCCTATAGGGGCCAGCCGGCCTCCTCCCCTTGCTCCTTTATATACAGGGGCAGGGGGGCACCCCTAGACAGAAGTTGATCCGCGTGATTATATTCTTAGCCGTGTGCGGTGCCCCCCTCCACCATAGTCCTTGATAATATTGTAGCGGTGCTTAGGCGAAGCCCTGCGATGGTAGTGCAGCAAGATCGTCACCACGCCGTCGTGCTGCCGGAACTCTTCCCCGACACTTTGCTGGATCGGAGTCCGGGGATCGTCATCGAGCTGAACGTGTGCTAGAACTCGGAGGTGCCGTAGTTTCGGTGCTTGATCGGTCGGGCCGTAGAGACGTACGACTACATCAACCAAACGCTTCCGTTGTCGATCTACAAGGGTACGTAGATCACACTCTCCCCTCTCGTTGCTATGGATCACCATGATCTTGCGTGTGCGTAGGAAATTTTTGAAATTACTACGTTCCCCAACAGTGGTATCGGAGCCTAGGTTTTATATGTTGATGTTATATGCACGAGTAGAACACAAGTGAGTTGTGGGCGATATAAGTCATACTGCTTACCAGCATGTCATACTTTGGTTCGGCGGTATTGTTGGACGAAGCGGCCCGGACCGACATTACGCGTACGCTTACGCGAGACCGGTTCTCCCGACGTGCTTTGCACATAGGTGGCTTGCGGGTGACAGTTTCTCCAACTTTAGTTGAATCGAGTGTGGCTACGCCCGGTCCTTGCGAAGGTTAAAACAGCACCAACTTGACAAACCATCGTTGTGGTTTTGATGCGTAGGTAAGATTGGTTCTTGCTTAAGCCCGTAGCAGCCACGTAAAACTTGCAACAACAAAGTAGAGGACGTCTAACTTGTTTTTGCAGGGCATGTTGTGATGTGATATGGTCAAGACATGATGCTAAATTTTATTGTATGAGATGATCATGTTTTGTAACCGAGTTATCGGCAACTGGCAGGAGCCATATGGTTGTCGCTTTATTGTATGCAATGCAATCGCGTTGTAATGCTTTACTTTATCACTAAGCGGTAGCGATAGTCGTGGAAGCATAAGATTGGCGTGACGACAACGATGCTACGATGAAGATCAAGGTGTCGCGCCGGTGACGATGGTGATCACGACGGTGCTTCGATGGAGATCACAAGCACAAGATGATGATGGCCATATCATATCACTTATATTGATTGCATGTGATGTTTATCTTTTATGTATCTTATCTTGCTTTGATTGACGGTAGCATTATAAGATGATCTCTCACTAAATTATCAAGAAGTGTTCTCCCTGAGTATGCACCGTTGCGAAAGTTCTTCATGCTGAGACACCACGTGATGATCGGGTGTGATAGGCTCTACGTTCAAATACAACGGGTGCAAAATAGTTGCACACGCGCAATACTCAGGTTATACTTGACGAGCCAAGCATATACAAATATGGCCTCGGAACACGGAGACCGAAAGGTCGAGCGTGAATCATATAGTAGATATGATCAACATAATGATGTTCACTAATGAAACTACTCCATCTCACGTGATGATCGGACATGGTTTAGTTGATTTGGATCACGTAATCACTTAGAGGATTAGAGGGATGTCTATCTAAGTGGGAGTTCTTTAAGTAAATTAATTGAACCTAAATTTATCATGAAACTTAGTACCTGAGAGTATCTTTCTTGTTTATGCTTGATTGTAGATAGATGGCTCATGCTGTTGTTCCGTTGAATTTTAATGTGTTCCTTGAGAAAGCAAAGTTGAAAGATGATGGTAGCAATTACACGGACTGGGTCCGTAACTTGAAGATTATCCTCATTGCTGCACAGAAGAATTACGTCCTGAAAGCACTGCTGGGTGCCAGGCCTGCTGCTGGAGCAACACCAGATGTTATGAACGTCTGGCAGAGCAAAGCTGATGACTACTCGATAGTTCAGTGTGCCATGCTTTATGGATTAGAATCGGGACTTCAACAACGGTTTGAACGTCATGGAGCATATGAGATGTTCCAGGAGTTGAAGTTAATATTTCAAGCAAATGACCGGATTGAGAGATATGATGTCTCCAATAAGTTCTATAGCTGCAGGATGGAGGAGAACAGTTCTGTCAGTGAGCATATACTCAAAATGTCTGGGTATAATAATCACTTGATTCAATATTGGGAGTTAATCTTCCAGATGATTGCATCATTGACAGAATTCTCCAATCACTGCCACCAAGCTACAAGAGCTTCATGATGAACTATAATATGCAATGGATGAATAAGACTATTCCCGAGCTCTTCGCAATGCTAAAAGCTGCGGAGGTAGAAATCAAGAAGGAGCATCAAGTGTTGATGGTCAACAAGACCACTAGTTTCAAGAAAAAGGGCAAAGGGAAGAAGAAGGAAAACTGCAAAAGGAACGGCAAGCAAGTTGCTGCTCAAGAGAAGAAACCCAAACCTGGACCTAAGCCTGAAACTGAGTGCTTCTACTGCAAGCAGACTGGTCACTGGAAGCGGAACTGCCCCAAGTATTTGGCGGATAAGAAGGATGGCAAGGTGAACAAAGGTATATGTGATATACATGTTATTGATGTGTACCTTACTAATGCTCGCAGTAGCACCTGGGTATTTGATACTATTTCTGTTGCTAATATTTGCAACTCGAAACAGGGACTACGGATTAAGCGAAGATTGGCTAAGGACGAGGTGACGATGCGTGTGGGAAACGGTTCCAAAGTCGATGTGATCGCAGTCGGCACGCTACCTCTACATCTACCTTCGGGATTAAAATTAGACCAAAATAATTGTTATTTGGTGCCAGCGTTAAGCATGAACATTATATCTGGATCTTGTTTGATGCGAGACGGTTATTCATTTAAATCTGAGAATAATGGTTGTTCTATTTATATGAGTAATATCTTTTATGGTCATGCACCCTTAAAGAGTGGTCTATTTTTATTGAATCTCGATAGTAGTGACACACATATTCATAGTGTTGAAGCCAAAAGATGTAGAGTTGATAATGATAGTGCAACTTATTTGTGGCACTACCGTTTAGGTCATATCGGTGTAAAGCGCATGAAGAAACTCCATACTGATGGACTTTTGGAACCACTTGATTATGAATCACTTGGTACTTGCGAACCGTGCCTCATGGGCAAGATGACTAAAACACCGTTCTCCGGTACTATGGAGAGAGCAACAGATTTATTGGAAATCATACATACAGATGTATGTGGTCCGATGAATATTGAGGCTCGTGGCCGATATCGTTATTTTCTCACCTTCACAGATGACTTAAGCAGATATGGGTATATCTACTTAATAAAACATAAGTCTAAAACATTTGAAAAGTTCAAAGAATTTCAGAGTGAAGTTGAAAATCATCGTAACAAGAAAACAAAGTTTCTACGATCTGATCGTGGAGGAGAATATTTGAGTTATGAGTTTGGTGTACATTTGAAAAATTGTGGAATAGTTTCGCAACTCATGCCACCCGGAACACCACAGCATAATGGTGTGTCCGAACGTCGTAATCGTACTTTACTAGATATGGTGCAATCTATGATGTCTCTTACTGATTTACCGCTATCGTTTTGGGGACACGCTCTAGAGACGGCCGCATTCACGTTAAATAGGGCACCATCAAAATCCGTTGAGACGACGCCTTATGAACTATGGTTTGGCAAGAAACCAAAGTTGTCGTTTCTAAAAGTTTGGGGCTGCGATGCTTATGTGAAAAAACTTCAACCTGATAAGCTCGAACCCAAATCGAAGAAATGTGTCTTCATAGGATATCCAAAGGAGACTATTGGATACACCTTCTATCACAGATCCGAAGGCAAGACTTTTGTTGCTAAGTTCGGAAACTTTCTGGAGAAGGAGTTTCTCTCGAAAGAAGTGAGTGGGAGGAAAGTAGAACTTGACGAGGTAACTGTACCTGCTCCCTTATTGGAAAGTAGTGCATCACAGAAAACTGTTTCAGTGACACCTACACCAGTTAGTGAGGAAGCTAATGATGATGATCATGAAACTTCAGAACAAGATACTACTGAACCTCGTAGATCAACCAGAGTAAGATCCGCGCCAGAGTGGTACGGTAATCCTATTCTGGAAGTCATGCTACTAGATCATGATGAACCTATGAACTATGAAGAAGCGATGGTAAGCCCAGATTTCGCAAAATGGCTTGAAGCCATGAAATCTGAGATGGGATCCATGTATGAGAACAAAGTATGGACTTTGGTTGACTTGCCCGATGATCGGCAAGCAATTGAGAATAAATGGATCTTCAAGAAGAAGACTGACGCTGACGGTAATATTACTGTCTACAAAGTTCGACTTGTCGCAAAAGGTTTTCGACAAGTTCAAGGGATTGACTACGATGAGACCTTCTCACCCGTAGCGATGCTTAAGTCTGTCCGAATCATGTTAGCAATTGCCGCATTTTATGATTATGAAATTTGGCAGATGGATGTCAAAACTGCATTCCTGAATGGATTTCTGGAAGAAGAGTTGTATATGATGCAACCAGAAGGTTTTGTCGATCCAAAGGGAGCTAACAAAGTGTGCAAGCTCCAACGAACCATTTATGGACTGGTGCAAGCCTCTCGGAGTTGGAATAAACGCTTTGATAGTGTGATCAAAGCATTTGGTTTTATACAGACTTTTGGAGAAGCCTGTATTTACAAGAAAGTGAGTGGGAGCTCTGTAGCATTTTTGATATTATATGTGGATGACATATTACTAATTGGAAATGATTTAGAATTTCTAGATAGCATAAAGGGATACTTGAATAAGAGTTTTTCAATGAAAGACCTCGGTGAAGCTGCTTACATAATAGGCATTAAGATCTATAGAGATAGATCAAGACGCTTAATTGGACTTTCACAAACCACATACCTTGACAAAGTTTTGAAGAAGTTCAAAATGGATCAAGCAAAGAAAGGGTTCTTGCCTGTGTTACAAGGTGTGAACTTGAGTAAGACTCAATGCCCGACCACTGCAGAAGATAGAGAGAATAAGAAAGATGTTCCCTATGCTTCAGCCATAGGCTCTATCATGTATGCAATGCTGTGTACCAGA
>NW_025229233.1:19453-20182 GCF_018294505.1 Triticum aestivum | reverse complement strand
TTTAGTATGTTGTTATTGCTTTCTTCATAACTTATACATGTTCATATGACTATGAGATTATGCAACTCCCGTTTGCCGGAGGAACACTTTGTGTGCTACCAAACGTCACAACGTAAATGGGTGATTATAAAGGTGCTCTACAGGTGTCTCCAAAGGTACATGTTGGGTTGGCGTATTTCGAGATTAGAATTTGTCACTCCGATTGTCGGAGAGGTATCTTTGGGCCCTCTCGGTAATGCACATCACATAAGCCTTGCAAGCATTGCAACTAATGAGTTAGTTGCGAGATGATGTATTATGGAACGAGTAAAGAGACTTGCCGGTAACGAGATTGAACTAGGTATTGAGATACCGACGATCGAATCTCGGGTAAGTAACATACCGATGACAAAGGGAACAACGTATGTTGTTTTGCGGTCTGACCGATAAAGATCTTCGTAGAATATGTAGGAGCCAATATGAGCATCCAGGTTCCACTATTGGTTATTGACCGGAGACGTGTCTCGGTCATGTCTACATTGTTCTCGAACACGTAGGGTCCGCACGCTTAAGGTTTCGATGACAGTTATATTATGAGTTTATGAGTTTTGATGTACCGAAGTTAGTTCGGAGTCCCAGATGTGATCATGGACATGACGAGGAGTCTCGAAATGGTCGAGACATAAAGATTGATATATTGGACGGCTATATTCGGACACCGGAAGTGTTCCGGGTGATTTCGGAGAAAAC
>NW_025229233.1:16793-18175 GCF_018294505.1 Triticum aestivum | reverse complement strand
AACCAGAAGGTTTTGTCGATCCAAAGGGAGCTAACAAAGTGTGCAAGCTCCAACGAACCATTTATGGACTGGTGCAAGCCTCTCGGAGTTGGAATAAACGCTTTGATAGTGTGATCAAAGCATTTGGTTTTATACAGACTTTTGGAGAAGCCTGTATTTACAAGAAAGTGAGTGGGAGCTCTGTAGCATTTTTGATATTATATGTGGATGACATATTACTAATTGGAAATGATTTAGAATTTCTAGATAGCATAAAGGGATACTTGAATAAGAGTTTTTCAATGAAAGACCTCGGTGAAGCTGCTTACATAATAGGCATTAAGATCTATAGAGATAGATCAAGACGCTTAATTGGACTTTCACAAACCACATACCTTGACAAAGTTTTGAAGAAGTTCAAAATGGATCAAGCAAAGAAAGGGTTCTTGCCTGTGTTACAAGGTGTGAACTTGAGTAAGACTCAATGCCCGACCACTGCAGAAGATAGAGAGAATAAGAAAGATGTTCCCTATGCTTCAGCCATAGGCTCTATCATGTATGCAATGCTGTGTACCAGACCTGATGTGTGCCTTGCTATAAGTCTAGAAGGGAGGTACCAAAGTAATCCAGGAGTGGGTCACTGGACAGCGGTCAAGAAAATCCTGAAATACCTGAAAAGGA
Organism: Triticum aestivum; assembly: GCF_018294505.1. Lineage (NCBI taxonomy): Eukaryota > Viridiplantae > Streptophyta > Magnoliopsida > Poales > Poaceae > Triticum > Triticum aestivum. Next base: position 17,515 of record NW_025229233.1, on the reverse strand, counting down.
CTAAGGATATGTTTCTCATATATGGAGGTGACAAAGAGCTCATCGTAAAAGGTTATGTTGATGCAAGCTTTGACACTGACCCGGACGATTCTAAATCGCAAACCGGATACGTGTTTACATTAAACGGTGGAGCTGTCAGTTGGTGCAGTTCTAAACAAATCGTTGTAGCGGGATCTACATGTGAAGCGGAGTACATAGCTGCTTCGGAAGCAGCAAATGAAGGAGTCTGGATGAAGGAGTTCATAACCGATCTAGGTGTCATACCTAGTGCATTGGGTCCAATGAAAATATTTTGTGACAATACTGGTGCAATTGCCTTGGCAAAGGAATCCAGATTTCACAAGAGAACCAAGCACATCAAGAGACGCTTCAATTCCATCCGGGATCTAGTCCAGGTGGGAGACATAGAGATTTGCAAGATACATACGGATCTGAATGTTGCAGACCCATTGACTAAGCCTCTTCCACGAGCAAAACATGATCAGCACCAAGGCTCCATGGGTGTTAGAATCATTACTGTGTAATCTAGATTATTGACTCTAGTGCAAGTGGGAGACTGAAGGAAATATGCCCTAGAGGCAATAATAAAGTTATTATTTATTTCCTTATATCATGATAAATGTTTATTATTCATGCTAGAATTGTATTAACCGGAAACATAATACATGTGTGAATACATAGACAAACAGAGTGTCACTAGTATGCCTCTACTTGACTAGCTC
>NW_025229233.1:13630-15802 GCF_018294505.1 Triticum aestivum | reverse complement strand
TGTGCGGTGCCCCCCTCCACCATAGTCCTTGATAATATTGTAGCGGTGCTTAGGCGAAGCCCTGCGATGGTAGTGCAGCAAGATCGTCACCACGCCGTCGTGCTGACGGAACTCTTCCCCGACACTTTGCTGGATCGGAGTCCGGGGATCGTCATCGAGCTGAACGTGTGCTTGAACTCGGAGGTGCCGTAGTTTCGGTGCTTGATCGGTCGGGCCGTAGAGACGTACGACTACATCAACCAAATGCTTCCGTTGTTGATCTACAAGGGTACGTAGATCACACTCTCCCCTCTCCTTGCTATGCATCACCATGATCTTGCGTGTGCGTAGGAATTTTTTTGAAATTACTACGTTCCCCAACAGATACTTGGGCTCTTCTATATTGTATCGAGGCACCTTGTTATGCAGATGGGGAACATGGTCTGGATAGTATGACGTCCTGAGGTCTGACACTTCCTCTAGGATAACTGCCTCAGCTATGGAAGCTTCAATCTTAGCTTTGTTTCCACATTTCCGTCGGAGATGCTTGTTCTGCCTCTCAGGGCCGTACTGCCAGCGATTTTGCACAGGGCCCCCCAACAATACCTCGTTCGCGAGGTGCAGAATGAGATGTGTCATCGGAGTAAAGAAGCTTGACGTAAAGATCTTCTCTAGCTTGACTATCAACTCCGGTGCCTTCTTATGCAATTTTTCAATCACCTCTTTACTTACTTCTTTAGCACAGAGCGTGCGGAAGAAATGGCTAAGCTCGGCAAGCACTCGCCAGACATGCTCGGGGACATAGCCTCGAATCATCACCGGCATTATCCGCTCAATCCATACATGGTAGTCATGACTCTTCAGGCCGGTCACTTTGCCCGTTGAAAGATTTACTCCCTTACTTATATTCGATGCATAACCATCGGTGAACTTCAAAATTTGTTTCAGCCAGATAAGTACTTCTTTTTTTCTGACAGTTTAAGGACAAAGTCAGCATCTGGCTTGAACCAGTTTTTCGACCGCCTGTGGGAGGCTTCATTTCAGGCGTGGTCTATCACAAATTCTCTGTTGATCAGCTCTACCTTTTACGTTATCCTTCGTCTTATCAGGAATGTTGAGGATCATGTGGAAAAGGGACTCTGCCACATTCTTTTCGATGTGCATCACATCAATATTGTAAGGAAGTTTGAGGTCCTTGAAATATGGAAGCTGCGAGAAGGGGGTAATGTGAGTCCAGTTGTGTGTCTCACCATATCCCTCGAAGCCTTTGGCTTTGGCTTTGCCTTTGCCTTTGACTTTAGGCTTGAGAGCTTTTAGCTGAGCAAGAACATCTCCCCCCAAAAATGTTGGAATCTCGGTTACTTCATGAACAACCCAGCCTTTCGTGAAGTTCTTCTTGTCTGGATGGTCTGGAGGGAGGAATTTTCGATGCAGGTCAAAGGCTACATACTTGCCACCCTTACTCAGCCAAATCATTCGCAGAGCCTGCATGCACACTGGGCATGGCATCTTCCCACTTGTACACCATCCGCAGAATAGAGCATAGCCGGGAAAGTCATGCATGCAATAGTGCAACCAAACTTTCATCAAGAAATTTCTCTGCAGATCCCGGTCGTATGTCAACCTCGGAAAGTACCAAGAATGGTGCAAAGCATCCAGAAGCGGCTGCATAAACACACCCAATTGCTTCCCCGGGTATTCAGGCTCCGGAATGATGAGCGACAAGAACATGGTCTTCCGTTGCATTAGGGCATCGGGAGGAAGATTGAGAGGAATTACAAACACAGGCCAGCAGCTGTATGGATTGGATGACATACCATATGGATTCAACCCATCACCTGATATGGCTATTCTGACATTCCCAGCCTTGGCTGCTTCCTCGGGGTATTCTTCATCGAAAGACTTCCATGCTTCCCCTCCCGATGGATGTATGATTTTTTTGGATTGTACCTTATACCTTCCTTGTGCCACTTCATCATTTTGGCAGACTAATTCGTGATGAAAAGGCGATGTAGTCTTTTTATAAAATCAAGATACCGAAGAACCTTAACGGGGATGGTTAGCTACTTTTTCTCACCATCTTCACCGACCACCTCAATGTACCAAGACGAACCGCACTTCCTATAGTACTTGTCATCCGCATACTCGTGCCTAAACAAAAGGCAATTCTTCGGGCAAACATCTATTTTCTCA
>NW_025229233.1:0-11091 GCF_018294505.1 Triticum aestivum | reverse complement strand
GCCCCCTGGCTCGGGGCGGGGCGGCACGGGGTCGGAGTGGGGAGGCGCGGGCGGCGGGGGGCTCGGGGCCGGCGGTGGCGTGCTCAGGGCGGGCGGCGGCGCGGGTGTGGTTCGGGGGGAAGGGGAGATGGGGAATGGGTGTTGGGGCGAACCACAAGGGATAAGGTCAGCCCTATGCCGACGGCCAGGCCGTCGGCATAGTCCTGGCCCTTTGCCACGTCATCGATTCGTGGACGTGTGCGCTGCTATGCCGACGGCTAAGCCGTCAGCATAGGCCCTTTGCATTTTTTTTATTTTTTATTACGGCATATGTGTGACTCTCAGCACACTGTAAAAAATAGTCCCACCTCGCCCAAAGGCAAGCGTAGGAGGGCCCACGGTAACACCTGGCGGCATTGCTACCCCCCTCCGGTACCCCCTCCCGTCTAACCCTAACACAGACGACCGCCGGATCTAGCTCTTTGACTTCCGTCGGACTGGGTCTGGCCAGTGGACCTTTTCACATGGTTGTCGTAGCCCAGACCATAGCTGCACCCCCCAACACCATTCCGGCCTCTTCGGACATGTCGTAGCCCAGACCATAGTAATATTGACGCCGCATCGTTACCGCAGAACGTCTACTACCGTGTCATCACCGTCCGTGAGGGGGGGGCCACGCCCCGGAGACGCGTCCCGCCTCTTCGGACATGCCACCACACCACCCCGCATGTATGAGGGCCCGGTGCGATGCTCCGGTGGCATTGCTACACCCCAGTGCCACCCTCCCGCCTAAACCTGTGTAGCGTTTGACCACGAGATCTAGCCCTTTGACTTTGCACGGACGGGCTTTGACCAGTGGACCTCCCCACCCGGTTGTGTTAGGTCAGCCCATAGGAACACTTTGGAGCAACATCCGGGCCAGACCCACAGCAAGATCCCCTCCGTGTAGACCCGACGCGTCCGTTTCCCCCCTCCAGGTGCCGGCGGCAGCGCCGTCCGTGAGGGGGGGCACACCCCGGACACACGTGCCGGGCATTTGCAACCGCCACAACACTTCCAGACTTGTGAGAGGCCGCCTACGCAAGATTTGGCGGCATGCTAGCCCCCGGAGGCCGCCGACCACAGTCGTAGACGTGCGAAGGGCAATCTGCGTAGAGGGAATTTTTCGGATACTTCTCCATCACCAAAAATTATGAAAAAATACCATCGTTCCTATAGCACATGTGCCCACGTCGTGCAAAAAAACTCATGATTTTATCGCGCTCAGAGTATTTAGTAATATTGACGCCGCATCGTTACCGCAAAGCATCTACTACCGTGTCATCGCCGTCTGTGAGGGGGGCCACGCCCCGGAGACGCGTCCCGCCTCTTCGGACATGCCTTCACCACCCCGCATGTATGAGGGCCCGATGCGACACTCCGGTGGCATTGCTACCCCCCCCCCCAATGCCCCCGTCCCACCTAAAAACCTGTAGTGTCTGACCACCGGATCTAGCCCTTTGACTTTGCACGGACGGGCTTTGACCAGTGGACCTCCCCACCCGGTTGTGTTAGGTCAGCCCATAGGAACACTTTGGAGCAACATCCGGGCCATACCCACAGCAAGATCCCCTCCGTGTAGACCCGACGCGTCCGTTTCCCCCCTCCAGGTGCTGGCGGCGGCGCCGTCCGTGAGGGGGGGCACACCCCGGACACGCGTGCCGGGCGTTTGCAATCGCCACAACACTTCCAGACTTGGGAGAGGCCGCCTATGCAAGATTTGGCGGCATGCTAGACCCCGGAGGTCGCCGGCCACAGCCGTAGACGCGCGAAGGGCAATCCGCGTAGAGGGAATTTTTTGGATACTTCTCCATCAGCAAAAATTATGAAAAAAAATACCATCGTTCCTATAGCACATGTGCCCACGTCATGCAAAAAAAACTCATGATTTTATCGCGCTCCGAGTATTTAGTAATATTGACGCCGCATCTTTACTTCAGAACCTCTACTACCATGTCATCGCCATCCGTGAGGGGGGGCCACGCCCCGGAGACGCGTCCCACCTCTTCGGACATGCCACCACACCACCCCGCATGTATGAGGGCTCGGTGCGACGCTCCAGTGGCATTGCTACCCCCCAAGTGCCCCCGTCCTGCCTAAACCTGTAGCGTTTGACCACGGGATCTAGACCTTTGACTTTGCGCGAACGGGCTTTGACCAGTGGACCTCCCCACCCGGTTGTGTTAGGTCAGCTCGTAGGAACACTTTGGAGCAACATCCGGGCCAGACCCACAGCAAGATCCCCTCCGTGTAGACCCGACGCGTCCATTTCCCCCCTCCAGGTGCCGGCGGCGGCACCGTCCGTGAGGGGGGGCACACCCCGGACACACGTGCCGGGCGTTTGCAACCGCCACAACACTTCTAGACTTGTGAGGGGCCGCCTACGCAAGATTTGGCGGCATGCTAGCCCCCGGAAGCCGCCGGCCACAGCCGTAGACGCGCGAAGGGCAATCCGCGTAGAGGGAATTTTTCGGATACTTCTCCATCACCAAAAATTATGAAAAAATACCATCGTTCCTATAGCACATGTGCCCACATCGTGCAAAAAAACTCATGATTTTATCGCGCTTCGAGTATTTAGTAATATTGACGCCGCATCGTTACCGCAGAACATCTACTACTGTGTCATCGCCGTCCGTGAGGAGGGGCACACCCCGGAGACGTGTCCCGCCTCTTCGGACATGCCACCACACCACCCCGCATGTATGAGGGCCCGGTGCGACGCTCCGGTGGCATTGCTACTCCCCCAGTGCCCCCGTCCCGCCTAAAAACCTGTAGTGTTTGACCATGGGATCTAGCCCTTTGACTTTGCACGGACGGGCTTTGACCAGTGGACCTCCCCACCCAGTTGTGTTAGGTCAGACCATAGGAACACTTTGGAGCAACATTCGGGCCAGACCCACAGCAAGATCCCCTCCGTGTAGACCCGACGCGTTCGTTTCCCCCTCTAGGTGCCGGCGGCGGCGCCCTCCATGAGGGGGGCACACCCCGGACACGCGTGCCGGGCGTTTGCAACTGCCACAACACTTCCAGACTTGTGAGAGGCCGCCTACGCAAGATTTGGCAGCATGCTAGCCCCCGGAGGCCGCCGGCCACAGCCGTAGACGCGCGAAGGGCAATCCGCGTAGAGGGAATTTTTTGGATACTTCTCCATCAGCAAAAATTATGAAAAAATACCATTGTTCCTATAGTACATGTGCCCACGTCGTGCAAAAAAAACTCATGATTTTATCGCGCTCCGAGTATTTAGTAATATTGACGCCGCATCTTTACTTCAGAACGTCTACTGCCATGTCATCGCCGTCCGTGAGGGGGGGCCACGCCCCGGAGACGCGTCCCGCCTCTTCGGACATGCCACCACACCACCCAGCATGTATGAGGGCCCGGTGCGACGCTCTAGTGGCATTGCTACCCCCCAAGTGCCCCCGTCCCGCCTAAACCTGTAGCGTTTGACCACGGGATCTAGCCCTTTGACTTTGCGCGAACGGGCTTTGACCAGTGGACCTCCCCACCCGGTTGTGTTAGGTCAGCCAGTAGGAACACTTTGGAGCAACATCCGGGCCAGACCCACAGCAAGATCCCCTCCATGTAGACCCGACGCGTCCATTTCCCCCCTCCAGGTGCCGGCGGCGGCACCGTCCGTGAGGGGGGGCACACCCCGGACACACGTGCCGGGCATTTGCAACCGCCACAACACTTCCAGACTTGTGAGGGGCCGCCTACGCAAGATTTGGCGGCATGCTAGCCCCCGGAGGCCGCCGGCCACAGCCGTAGACGCGCGAAGGGCAATCCGCGTAGAGGGAATTTTTCGGATACTTCTCCATCACCAAAAATTATGAAAAAATACCATCGTTCCTATAGCACATGTGCCCACGTCGTGCAAAAAAACTCATGATTTTATCGCGCTCCGAGTATTTAGTAATATTGACGCCGCATCGTTGCCGCAGAACATCTACTACCGTGTCATCGCCGTCCGTGAGGGGGGGCACACCCCGGAGACGTGTCCCGCCTCTTCGGACATGCCACCACACCACCCCGCATGTATGAGGGCCCGGTGCGATGCTCCGGTGGCATCGCTACTCCCCCAGTGCCCCCGTCCCGCCTAAAAGCCTGTAGTGTTTGACCACGGGATCTAGCCCTTTGACTTTGCACGGACGGGCTTTGACCAGTGGACCTCCCCACCTAGTTGTGTTAGGTCAGCCCATAGGAACACTTTGGAGCAACATTCGGGCCAGACCCACAGCAAGATCCCCTCCGTGTAGACCCGACGCGTTCGTTTCCCCCTCCAGGTGCCGGCGGCGGCGCCATCTGTGAGGAGGGCACACCCCGGACACGCGTGTCGGGCGTTTGCAACCGCCACAACACTTCCAGACTTGTGAGAGGCCGCCTACGCAAGATTTGGCGGCATGCTAGCCCCCGGAGGCCGCCGGCCACAGCCGTAGACGCGCGAAGGGCAATCCGCGTAGAGGGAATTTTTCGGATACTTCTCCATCAGCAAAAATTATGAAAAAATACCATCGTTCCTACAGCACATGTGCCCATGTCGTGCAAAAAAACTCATGATTTTATCGCGCTCTGAGTATTTAGTAATATTGACGCCGCATCTTTACTGCAGAACGTCTACTACCGTGTCATCGCCGTCCGTGAGGGGGGGCCACGCCCCGGAGACGCGTCCCGCCTCTTCGAACATGCCACCACACCACCACGCATGTATGAGGGCCCGGTGCGACGCTCTGGTGGCATTGCTACCCCCCAAGTGCCCCCGTCCCGCCTAAACCTATAGCGTTTGACCACGGGATCTAGCCCTTTGACTTTGCGCGGACGGGCTTTGACCAGTGGACCTCCCCACCCGGTTGTGTTAGGTCAGCCCGTAGGAACACTTTGGAGCAACATCCGGGCCAGACCCACAGCAAGATCCCCTCCGTGTAGACCCGACGCGTCCGTTTCCCCCCTCCAAGTGCCGGCGGCTGTGCCGTCCGTTAGGGGGGCACACCCCGGACACACGTGCCGCGCGTTTGCAACCGCCACAACACTTCCAGACTTGTGAGGGGCCGCCTACGCAAGATTTGGCGGCATGCTAGCCCCCGGAGGCCGCCGGCCACAGCCATAGACGCGCGAAGGGCAATCCGCGTGGAGGGAATTTTTCGGATACTTCTCCATCAGCAAAAGTTATGAAAAAATACCATCGTTCCGATAGCACATGTGCCCACGACTTGCAAAAAAACTCATAATTTTATCGCGCTCTGAGTATTTAGTAATATTGATGCTGCATCGTTACCGCAGAACGTCTACTACCGTGTCATCGCCGTCCGTGAGGGGGGGGGGCACGCCCCGGAGACGCGTCCCGCTTCTTCGCACATGCCACCACACCACCCCGCATGTATGAGGGCCTGGTGCGACGCTCCGGTGGCATTGCTACTCCCCCAGTGCCCCCGTCCCGCCTAAAAACCTGTAGTGTTTGACCACGGGATCTAGCCCTTTGACTTTGCACGGACGGGCTTTGAACAGTGGACCTCCCCACCCGGTTGTGTTAGGTCAGCCCATAGGAACACTTTGGAGCAACATCCGGGCCAGACCCACAGCAAGATCCCCTCCGTGTAGACCCGACGCGTTCGTTTCCCCCTCCAGGTGCCGGCGGCGGCGCCGTCCGTGAGGGGGGCTCACCCCGGACACGCGTGCCGGGCGTTTGCAACCGCCACCACACTTCCAGACTTGTGAGAGGCCGCCTACGCAAGATTTGGCGGCATTCTAGCCCCCGGAGGCCGCCGGCCACAGCCGTAGACGCGCGAAGGGCAATCCGCGTAGAGGGAATTTTTCGGATACTTCTCAATCAGCAAAAATTATGAAAAAATACCATCGTTCCTATAGCACATGTGCCCATGTCGTGCAAAAAAACTCATGATTTTATTGCGCTCTGAGTATTTAGTAATATTGACGCCGCATCTTTACTGCAGAACGTCTACTACCGTGTCATCGCCGTCCGTGAGGGGGGGCCACGCCCCGGAGACGCGTCCCGCCTCTTAGGACATGCCACCACACCACCCCGCATGTATGAGGGCCCGGTGCGAGGCTCCGGTGGCATTGCTACCCCCCAAGTGCCCCCGTCCCGCCTAAACCTGTAGCATTTAACCACGGGATCTAGCCCTTTGACTTTGCGCGGACGGGCTTTGACCCGTGGACCTCCCCACCCGGTTGTGTTAGGTCAGCCCGTAGGAACACTTTGGAGCAACATCCGGGCCAGACCCACAGCAAGATCCCCTCCGTGTAGACCCGACGCGTCCGTTTCCCCCCTCCAGGTGCCGGCGGCGGCGCCGTCCGTGTGGGAGGGCACACCCCGGACACTCGTGCCGGGCGTTTGCAACCACCACGACACTACCAGACTTGTGAGGGGCCGCCTATGCAAGATTTGGCGGCATGCTAGCCCCCGGAGGCCGCCGGCCACAGCCATAGACGCGCGAAGGGCAATCCGCGTGGAGGGAATTTTTCGGATACTTCTCCATCACCAAAAATTATGAAAAAATACCATCGTTCCTATAGCACATGTGTCGTGGTTCTAAGTCTGACAGTAGAGTGGGGGGTAGGTATAGAGAGGCAAGGTCCTAGCTATGGAGAGGTTGTAAACACAAGGGATGTACGAGTTCAGGCCCTTCTCGGAAGAAGTAAAAGCCCTACGTCTCGGAGCCCAAAGGCGGTCGAGTGGATTATATGTATATGAGTTACAGGGTGCCGAACCCTTCTGCCTGTGGAGGGGGGTGGCTTATATAGAGTGCGCCAGGACCCCAGCCAGCCCACGTAATGAAGGGTTTAAGGTGTATTTAGTCCGGGGCGTTACTGGTAACGTCCCACATAAAGTGTCTTAACTATCATAAAGTCTACTTAACTACAGGCCGTTGCAGTGCAGAGTGCCTTTTGACCTCCTGGTAGTCGAGTGAGTCTTCGTGGTCGAGTCCTTCAAGTCAGTCGAGTGAATCCCTCGTTGGTCGACTGGAAGGTGACCTCTTCTAAGGGTGTCCTTGGGCAGGGTACTTAGATCAGGTCTGTGACCCTACCCTAGGTACATGACCCCATCATTAGCCCCCGAATGGATTGAGGCTTTGAGTGACGGAGGAGTTGATGCTGTTTCCGATTGACCTTTGCACACTGGTCGTGCGTTGTCCTGAATCCAGAGAATCTCTTCGTTGATAGTGAGCAACTCGCCTTCAGTCGACTCGATCCATTCTTTTCTTTCATCGAGTGATCTTTCGGGCTTCGTCGATTTCTGAGTGACGGATCGCAGGAAATCCCGTGCCTGACAGACTGATCTGCCGTTAGCGGATTCCGCGGGATGCGAAATTTGGGGAAACGCGCGAAGCGGAGCGGACTGCGGCGTTCGGATGGGACGGGACATAGACGCCTCGATTCTCACGCCGCTTTCTTCGCCACGTATCTCGCCCGTGTAACAGTTCCAGGATATGATTAGATCTGCCGGGTCCACCTGTCATCCACTCGGAAGGGATCTTATAAATGCGTTCGGCGAGGGTTTTTTGAACAGTGCATCAGCATTCTCTCTCTCTGCCTCCTTCGTCTCCGCCCAACGCGCTCGCTCTTGCCCCCGCACCACTTCTCCTCACGCGCCCCGCCGGAAGCCATGGTCAAGGAGAAGACGGCGGCGCTAGAGCGCGCGAAGAAGGCGTCGGCGACGGAGAAGGCGAAGGGGAGATCCACCAGCCGCGGTGGGTCTTCGTCCAGATCCCGCCTGCCGAAAGGCTGGGTCCAGGGAGATTGGATCCAGTCGACCATCACAGAGAAGGACCTCCTCGACATGGCCAACGAGGGCCTGATCCCCCATGAAGCTGCGAGGCTTCCAGGGAAAGAATGGCAGCCCCAGCCGGAAGAGGGTGAGTACGTGCTTCTGGCTACCCATGTCGACCGCGGATTCTCTTTGCCGCCGAGCGTTTTCTTCCGTGGTTTCTTGATCTATTTTGGAGCGCAACTCCACCACTTCACCCCGAATTCTATCGCCTATCTTGCCGCGTTTGTGTCCATGTGCGAGAGTTTTCTGGGCTGTCGACCGCACTAGGGCTTGTTCAAGCACATATTCACATGTCGCTCTCAAACTGTGAAGAAGGCGAGTCCAGGCGACGAAAGAACCCGAGTGGTCCAAATGTGTGGAGGTCTGGGGATCCAGGTGAGAAACAAGAGCACCTTCCCAGCTATGACATTTCCCGAGTCAGTCAGAGGCTGGCAGTCGACCTGGTTCTACTGCCAGGACGAGTCGACACCGGGGCAGTCGAGTGGGCTCCCTCCATTTACCATGGACCGAGTGAACAAGCCCTCCTCCCTGAAGCTGATTCCGGAGGAGAAAGCTGACGTGAAGATGTTGATGGAGCGCGTAGTTCAGTTGGTTCGGGAGGGAGTGACGGGCATGGATCTCCTGGAAGTTTTCCTTAGGCGCCGAATCCAGCCTCTTCAGTTCCGGAGCCACTGCATGTGGTTGTACTGTGGGACTGAGGACGTGACTCGGGTTAACCCAGAAACAGTCGATGATGCCACTCTGGAAAGGTGGATGGCCGCTGTTACTGGGAACAAGGATAACCCTCGCGGAGCCAGAAGGATTCCTCCACTCGACTGCCACAGTGACCCAAACAAGGTATGTCTGCTCCACTTCCCATTGTATTTTTGTCGTATTTATTTCTGTTTTCTCTGTCGATCGGTCGACTGATCTTTGTCTTGTTGTCCATCAGGCCCTCACTGAACTGTACTCAATGCCCAACGGAGCGCAGGCTCCGACTGAGGAGGGAGAAGCGAGCGGGGGCGAGAGTCAGGAGGAGGAGTGGGACTCGGACGCCGCCGAGGCCGATGATGATGACGATGACGATGATGATGATGACGATGAGGACGGCGAAGAGGAGGAGGAGGAGGAGGTCGCACCACCGCGCTCGGAAAGGCGGTCGAAACTTGTTCATGACCCTGCGACTGAACGCGGCGAGGGGGTCGCGACTGTTACTCAGTCGACCAAGCGCCCCCGGACCACCTCTCCGGCGCCGACTGAAAAGGCGCCGAAGCAGCCCAGGGCGGCCCCGTCGAAGCCGACCAAGCACCTGCCGAAGATGAAGGTGTCCATCCCCACCATATCAGGGTAATCATATTGCTTACGTCTTCTTGTTTTGTGTGAACTTTATCTCTGGTTGGCGCTGGAGTTAGTCGACTGACTCTTTGGAGTTGCAGTGCTGCTACTTCTGAGACCTCAGCCCGGGCTGACGACCATGCGATGGAGGACGCATCAACCTCAAAACCTGGTATTATACTCTTAACACCGTTTCTAGTCGACTGACTCATGATCTCTAATTCTGATTCTTTTCTGTAGCTCCATCCAATGTTGTTATCACTCTCCCTGATGACGATGAAGACGAGGAACCACTAAAGCACAGAATGAGAAGGAAAGCGTCTGCCAGCAGGGTGCCCCAGGATGTGACGGTGCCTGAGACTCTGGTCGCGGAGGAGGAGAACACCACTCGACACACTGTGTCCTTCGCAGATCCGCTGACGAGTGCTCCGCAGCCCTCCCTCTTCACGACGCACCACGTCCCAGAGGACTAGGCTGGCGCCGTGAAGGAGGCGATACGCCAGGCAGGAATCATGATGGAGCAGTTGAAGACCATCCGGGATGCGAGCCAGGCAGCTTATGACGCCAGTTCCGCCCTTCAAAGGAATGTTCAGGTCAGTCGACCACCACTTGTTCTGTTAGGATATGCTATCAAAAAACTTTTCTTTCCAGAATTTATAGTAGTCACCCATTGGGTGTGTTGATTTAAACTCCGTGTTAGCGGGGGCACGCTAAGTGCACCCGCTGGGTGTAGTCCCCAAGGCTAAGGTCGACTGCTGGCAGTCGGCCTTAGGCTTTATAATTTCAGTCTCTCCGTCATTCGACTACGGCGAATGGATTTCGCAAACAGGATTAGTGGGGGCACGCTGAGTGCACCCACTGGGTGTATTCCCCGAGACTGTGGTCGACTGCTGGCAGTCGGTTACAGTCTTACAGAATACATCTTGTTTTTTTTTTGAGGTCGACTGGTCGACTCTGTCTTCAAATAGGATTAGTGGGGGCACGCTGAGTGCACCCAGTGGGTGTAGTCCCCAAGGCTAAGGTCGACTGCTGGCAGTCGGCCTTAGGCTTTATAATTTCAGTCTCTCCGTCATTCGACTAAGGCGACTGGGTTTCACAAACCGGTCGACTGGTCGACTCTGTCTTCGACTGGTCGATTAGTGGGGGCACGCTGAGTGCACCCACTGGGTGTAGTCCCCGAGACTACGGTCGAATGCTCGTATTCGGCTGTAGTCTTAGAAACGCGTGATTTTTCCTTTTTCAATCGGAAGTGAATTATATTTGACATTTTAGTCGATTGGTTCTTCGCAGAACTCCTGTGATCTTGTGGCTCGCTACTCTGAGCTGGAAAACAAGCACATTCAGCTCGAGCTGGATTTGAAGCTGGTTCAGGAGAATCTGACTAAGGCAAAGGAGGAGACCGAAGGTATGTTTGGTGAGACCTTGACGACTGCTTTTTCCCTTTATTTGTTTCAAAATCTGATCTTGCTGTAACTTGCAGGTAAGGTGAGGGAGGCCGAACGGAAGAAGGACCTTGAACTAGCTGAGAAGATCAAGCTTGTTGACAAGAAGTTAGCTTCAGTCGCCAAGCTTGAGCAAGAAAATGCCAATCTGAAAGCTGCTCTTGGGAAGAAAAAAGATCTGGAGGCCTTCCTGAATGGTCTTGCCAAGAAGCTGTTTCTTATGCTTGAAGGTAAATCTCTATGCTCGGCGATCATTTCCAACCGTGGTTTTTCCATCCGACCATTGCCTTGACTCGGTGATCATCCTTGCAGAATTTTGTCAAAACTTTGAAGAATAAACTAGCCGGCTGGAACCAAACCTTGACCCCGTCAATTCTCCGATGGACGACGAAGCTGCCATGAATGTTTTCCGACTGGAGTCCCGTGTTGCAGCTGTCGTGGACTATCTTGCAAGGCTGAAGGTCGCCACATCTCGCATCGACTCGACGCTCTGGCCCGGGGAGACTCTTCAGAATGACCTCGAGT
>NW_025229232.1:20021-26099 GCF_018294505.1 Triticum aestivum | reverse complement strand
TTTTGGACCCCAAAACGGTGAGTAATAGTGCACGAAACGGGCCAGAATCGGCCAAAATTGCGACTGTTGACGACGGACACGTAAACGCACCGCGGGGATCGTCAATCGTGGAAATAGCTTTGGGACCCCAAAATGGTGAGTAATAGTCCATGAAAGAGCCCAGAATCGAACGAAATAGGATTGCTGGTGAACAAAACGTAAGCGCACCCCGGGGTGCGTCAATCATGGAAATGGCTCCGAGATACCAAAACAATGAGTAATAGTCCATGAAACGGGGCAGAGTCGGCCAAAACTGTGAGTGTTGATGACCGACAAATAAATGCACCCCAGGGATCGTCAATCATAGAAATCGCTTTAGGACCCCAAAACGGTGAGTAATAGTGCACGAAAAGAACCAGAATTGGCCAAAATTATGAGTGTTGATAACCGACACGTAAACGCACCCTGGGGTTCGTCCGTTGTGGAAATCACTCCGGGGCCCCAAAACTGAGTAATAGTCCATCAAACGGGCCAGAATCGGCCAAAACTATGAGTGTTGCTGACCGACCCGCAAACGCACCCCAGGGTTCGTCAATCGAGGAAATCACTCCGGGACCCCAAAACACTGAGTAATAGACCAAGAGACGGGCCAGAATCGGCCAAAACTGCGAGTGTTGATGACCGACACGTAAGCGCACCTTGGGGTTCAACAACTATGGAAATCGCTTTGGGACCCCAAAACGGTGAGTAATAGTCCAAGAATCAGGCCAGAATCAGCACAAACTGCGATTGCTGATGACCGACACGTAAGCACACCTTAGGGTTCAACAACCATGGAAATCGCTTTTGGACCCCAAAACGGTGAGTAATAGTGCACGAAACGGGCCAGAATCGGCCAAAATTGCGACTGTTGACGACGGACACGTAAACGCACCGCGGGGATCGTCAATCGTGGAAATAGCTCTGGGACCCCAAAATGGTGAGTAATAGTCCATGAAAGAGCCCAGAATCGAACGAAATAGGATTGCTGGTGAACAAAACGTAAGCGCACCCCGGGGTGCGTCAATCATGGAAATGGCTCCGAGATACCAAAACAATGAGTAATAGTCCATGAAACGGGGCAGAGTCGGCCAAAACTGTGAGTGTTGATGACCGACAAATAAATGCACCCCAGGGATCGTCAATCATAGAAATCGCTTTAGGACCCCAAAACGGTGAGTAATAGTGCACGAAAAGAACCAGAATTGGCCAAAATTATGAGTGTTGATAACCGACACGTAAACGCACCCTGGGGTTTGTCCGTTGTGGAAATCACTCCGGGGCCCCAAAACTGAGTAATAGTCCATGAAACGGGCCAGAATCGGCCAAAACTATGAGTGTTGATGACCGACCCGCAAACGCACCCCAGGGTTCGTCAATCGAGGAAATCACTCCGGGACCCCAAAACACTGAGTAATAGACCAAGAGACGGGCCAGAATCGGCCAAAACTGCGAGTGTTGATGACCGACACGTAAGCGCACCTTGGGGTTCAACAACTATGGAAATCGCTTTGGGACCCCAAAACGGTGAGTAATAGTCCAAGAATCAGGCCAGAATCAGCCCAAACTGCGATTGCTGATGACCGACACGTAAGCACACCTTAGGGTTCAACAACCATGGAAATCGCTTTTGGACCCCAAAACAGTGAGTAATAGTGCACGAAACGGGCCAGAATCGGCCAAAATTGCGACTGTTGACGACGGACACGTAAACGCACCGCGGGGATCGTCAATCGTGGAAATAGCTCTGGGACCCCAAAATGGTGAGTAATAGTCCATGAAAGAGCCCAGAATCAAATGAAATTAGGATTGCTGGTGAACAACACGTAAGCGCACCCTGGGGTGCGTCAATCATGGAAATCGCTCCGAGACACCAAAACAATGAGTAATAGTCCACGAAACGCGCAAAATTCGGCCAAAACTGCGAGTGTTGATGACCGACAAATAAATGCACCCCAGGGATTGTCAATCATAGAAATCGCTCTAGGACCCCAAAACGGTGAGTAATAGTGCACGAAAAGAACCAGAATCGGCCAAAACTATGAGTGTTGATGACCGACCCGCAAACGCACCCTGGGGTTCGTCAATCCTGGAAATCACTCCGGGACCCCAAAACACTGAGTAATAGACCGAGAGACGGGCCAGAATCGGCCAAAACTGCGAGTGTTGATGACCGACACGTAAGCGCACCTTGGGGTTCAACAACTATGGAAATCGCTTTGGGACCCCAAAACGGTGAGTAATAGTCCAAGAATCAGGCCAGAATCAGCCCGAACTGCGATTGCTGATGACCGACACGTAAGCACACCTTAGGGTTCAACAACCATGTAAATCGCTTTTGGTCCCCAAAACGGTGAGTAATAGTGCACGAAACGGGCCAGAATCGGCCAAAATTGCGACTGTTGACGACGGACACGTAAACGCACCGCGGGGATCGTCAATCGTGGAAATAGCTCTGGGACCCCAAAATGGTGAGTAATAGTCCATGAAAGAGCCCAGAATCGAACGAAATAGGATTGCTGGTGAACAAAACGTAAGCGCACCCCGGGGTGCGTCAATCATGGAAATGGCTCCGAGATACCAAAACAATGAGTAATAGTCCATGAAACGGGGCAGAGTCGGCCAAAACTGTGAGTGTTGATGACCGACAAATAAATGCACCCCAGGGATCGTCAATCATAGAAATCGCTTTAGGACCCCAAAACGGTGAGTAATAGTGCACGAAAAGAACCAGAATTGGCCAAAATTATGAGTGTTGATAACCGACATGTAAACGCACCCTGGGGTTCGTCCGTTGTGGAAATCACTCCGGGGCCCCAAAACTGAGTAATAGTCCATGAAACGGGCCAGAATCGGCCAAAACTATGAGTGTTGATGACCGACCCGCAAACGCACCCCAGGGTTCGTCAATCGAGGAAATCACTCCGGGACCCCAAAACACTGAGTAATAGACCAAGAGACGGGCCAGAATCGGCCAAAACTGCGAGTGTTGATGACCGACACGTAAGCGCACCTTGGGGTTCAACAACTATGGAAATCGCTTTGGGACCCCAAAACGGTGAGTAATAGTCCAAGAATCAGGCCAGAATCAGCCCAAACTGCGATTGCTGATGACCGACACGTAAGCACACCTTAGGGTTCAACAACCATGGAAATCGCTTTTGGACCCCAAAACAGTGAGTAATAGTGCACGAAACGGGCCAGAATCGGCCAAAATTGCGACTGTTGACGACGGACACGTAAACGCACCGCGGGGATCGTCAATCGTGGAAATAGCTCTGGGACCCCAAAATGGTGAGTAATAGTCCATGAAAGAGCCCAGAATCGAACGAAATAGGATTGCTGGTGAACAAAACGTAAGCGCACCCCGGGGTGCGTCAATCATGGAAATGGCTCCGAGATACCAAAACAATGAGTAATAGTCCATGAAACGGGGCAGAGTCGGCCAAAACTGTGAGTGTTGATGACCGACAAATAAATGCACCCCAGGGATCGTCAATCATAGAAATCGCTTTAGGACCCCAAAACGGTGAGTAATAGTGCACGAAAAGAACCAGAATTGGCCAAAATTATGAGTGTTGATAACCGACACGTAAACGCACCCTGGGGTTCGTCTGTTGTGGAAATCACTCCGGGGCCCCAAAACTGAGTAATAGTCCATGAAACGGGCCAGAATCGGCCAAAACTATGAGTGTTGATGACCGACCCGCAAACGCACCCCAGGGTTCGTCAATCGAGGAAATCACTCCGGGACCCCAAAACACTGAGTAATAGACCAAAAGACGGGCCAGAATCGGCCAAAACTGCGAGTGTTGATGACCGACACGTAAGCGCACCTTGGGGTTCAACAACTATGGAAATCGCTTTGGGACCCCAAAACGGTGAGTAATAGTCCAAGAATCAGGCCAGAATCAGCACAACCTGCGATTGCTGATGACCGACACGTAAGCACACCTTAGGGTTCAACAACCATGGAAATCGCTTTCGGACCCCAATACGGTGAGTAATAGTGCACGAAACGGGCCAGAATCGCCCAAAATTGCGACTGTTGACGATGGACACGTAAATGCACCGCGGGGATCGTCAATCGTGGAAATAGCTCTGGGACCCCAAAATGGTGAGTAATAGTCCATGAAAGAGCCCAGAATCAAACGAAATTAGGATTGCTGGTGAACAACACGTAAGCGCACCCTGGGGTGCGTCAATCATGGAAATCGCTCCGAGACACCAAAACAATGAGTAATAGTCCACGAAACGCGCAAAATTCGGCCAAAACTGCGAGTGTTGATGACCGACAAATAAATGCACCCCAGGGATTGTCAATCATAGAAATCGCTCTAGGACCCCAAAACGGTGAGTAATAGTGCACGAAAAGAACCAGAATCGGCCAAAACTATGAGTGTTGATGACCGACCCGCAAACGCACCCTGGGGTTCGTCAATCGTGGAAATCACTCCGGGACCCCAAAACACTGAGTAATAGACCAAGAGACGGGCCAGAATCGGCCAAAACTGCGAGTGTTGATGACCGACACGTAAGCGCACCTTGGGGTTCAACAACTATGGAAATCGCTTTGGGACCCCAAAACGGTGAGTAATAGTCCAAGAATCAGGCCAGAATCAGCCCAAACTGCGATTGCTGATGACCGACACGTAAGCACACCTTAGGGTTCAACAACCATGGAAATCGATTTTGGACCCCAAAACGGTGAGTAATAGTGCACGAAACGGGCCAGAATCGGCCAAAATTGCGACTGTTGACGACGGACACGTAAACGCACCGCGGGGATCGTCAATCGTGGAAATAGCTTTGGGACCCCAAAATGGTGAGTAATAGTCCATGAAAGAGCCCAGAATCGAACGAAATAGGATTGCTGGTGAACAAAACGTAAGCGCACCCCGGGGTGCGTCAATCATGGAAATGGCTCCGAGATACCAAAACAATGAGTAATAGTCCATGAAACGGGGCAGAGTCGGCCAAAACTGTGAGTGTTGATGACCGACAAATAAATGCACCCCAGGGATCGTCAATCATAGAAATCGCTTTAGGACCCCAAAACGGTGAGTAATAGTGCACGAAAAGAACCAGAATTGGCCAAAATTATGAGTGTTGATAACCGACACGTAAACGCACCCTGGGGTTCGTCCGTTGTGGAAATCACTCCGGGGCCCCAAAACTGAGTAATAGTCCATGAAACGGGCCAGAATCGGCCAAAACTATGAGTGTTGATGACCGACCCGCAAACGCACCCCAGGGTTCGTCAATCGAGGAAATCACTCCGGGACCCCAAAACACTGAGTAATAGACCAAGAGACGGACCAGAATCGGCCAAAACTGCGAGTGTTGATGACCGACACGTAAGCGCACCTTGGGGTTCAACAACTATGGAAATCGCTTTGGGACCCCAAAACGGTGAGTAATAGTCCAAGAATCAGGCCAGAATCAGCCCAAACTGCGATTGCTGATGACCGACACGTAAGCACACCTTAGGGTTCAACAACCATGGAAATCGCTTTTGGACCCCAAAACGGTGAGTAATAGTGCACGAAACGGGCCAGAATCAGCCAAAATTGCGACTGTTGACGACGGACACGTAAACGCACCGCGGGGATCGTCAATCGTGGAAATAGCTTTGGGACCCCAAAATGGTGAGTAATAGTCCATGAAAGAGCCCAGAATCGAACGAAATAGGATTGCTGGTGAACAAAACGTAAGCGCACCCCGGGGTGCGTCAATCATGGAAATGGCTCCGAGATACCAAAACAATGAGTAATAGTCCATGAAACGGGGCAGAGTCGGCCAAAACTGTGAGTGTTGATGACCGACAAATAAATGCACCCCAGGGATCGTCAATCATAAAAATCGCTTTAGGACCCCAAAACGGTGAGTAATAGTGCACGAAAAGAACCAGAATTGGCCAAAATTATGAGTGTTGATAACCGACACGTAAACGCACCCTGGGGTTCGTCCGTTGTGGAAATCACTCCGGGGCCCCAAAACTGAGTAATAGTCCATGAAACGGGCCAGAATCGGCCAAAACTATGAGTGTTGATGACCGAC
>NW_025229232.1:10867-17786 GCF_018294505.1 Triticum aestivum | reverse complement strand
GGACCCCAAAACGGTGAGTAATAGTGCACGAAACGGGCCAGAATCGGCCAAAATTGCGACTGTTGACGACGGACACGTAAACGCACCGCGGGGATCGTCAATCATGGAAATAGCTCTGGGACCCCAAAATGGTGAGTAATAGTCCATGAAAGAGCCCAGAATCGAACGAAATAGGATTGCTGGTGAACAAAACGTAAGCGCACACCGGGGTGCGTCAATCATGGAAATGGCTCCGAGATACCAAAACAATGAGTAATAGTCCATGAAACGGGGCAGAGTCGGCCAAAACTGTGAGTGTTGATGACCGACAAATAAATGCACCCCAGGGATCGTCAATCATAGAAATCGCTTTAGGACCCCAAAACGGTGAGTAATAGTGCACGAAAAGAACCAGAATTGGCCAAAATTATGAGTGTTGATAACCGACACGTAAACGCACCCTGGGGTTCGTCCGTTGTGGAAATCACTCCGGGGCCCCAAAACTGAGTAATAGTCCATGAAACGGGCCAGAATCGGCCAAAACTATGAGTGTTGATGACCAACCCGCAAACGCACCCCAGGGTTCGTCAATCGAGGAAATCACTCCGGGACCCCAAAACACTGAGTAATAGACCAAGAGACGGGCCAGAATCGGCCAAAACTGCGAGTGTTGATGACCGACACGTAAGCGCACCTTGGGGCTCAACAACTATGGAAATCGCTTTGGGACCCCAAAACGGTGAGTAATAGTCCAAGAATCAGGCCAGAATCAGCACAAACTGCGATTGCTGATGACCGACACGTAAGCACACCTTAGGGTTCAACAACCATGGAAATCGCTTTCGGACCCCAATACGGTGAGTAATAGTGCACGAAACGGGCCAGAATCGGCCAATATTGCGACTGTTGACGATGGACACGTAAACGCACCGCGGGGATCGTCAATCGTGGAAATAGCTCTGGGACCCCAAAATGGTGAGTAATAGTCCATGAAAGAGCCCAGAATCAAACGAAATTAGGATTGCTGGTGAACAACACGTAAGCGCACCCTGGGGTGCGTCAATCATGGAAATCGCTCCGAGACACCAAAACAATGAGTAATAGTCCACGAAACGCGCAAAATTCGGCCAAAACTGCGAGTGTTGATGACCGACAAATAAATGCACCCCAGGGATTGTCAATCATAGAAATCGCTCTAGGACCCCAAAACGGTGAGTAATAGTGCACGAAAAGAACCAGAATCGGCCAAAACTATAAGTGTTGATGACCGACCCGCAAACGCACCCTGGGGTTCGTCAATCGTGGAAATCACTCCGGGACCCCAAAACACTGAGTAATAGACCAAGAGACGGGCCAGAATCGGCCAAAACTGCGAGTGTTGATGACCGACACGTAAGCGCACCTTGGGGCTCAACAACTATGGAAATCGCTTTGGGACCCCAAAACGGTGAGTAATAGTCCAAGAATCAGGCCAGAATCAACACAAACTGCGATTGCTGATGACCGACACGTAAGCACACCTTAGGGTTCAACAACCATGGAAATCGCTTTCGGACCCCAATACGGTGAGTAATAGTGCACGAAACGGGTCAGAATCGGCCAAAATTGCGACTGTTGACGATGGACACGTAAACGCACCGCGGGGATCGTCAATCGTGGAAATAGCTCTGGGACCCCAAAATGGTGAGTAATAGTCCATGAAAGAGCCCAGAATCAAACGAAATTAGGATTGCTGGTGAACAACACGTAAGCGCACCCTGGGGTGCGTCAATCATGGAAATCGCTCCGAGACACCAAAACAATGAGTAATAGTCCACGAAACGCGCAAAATTCGGCCAAAACTGCGAGTGTTGATGACCGACAAATAAATGCACCCCAGGGATTGTCAATCATAGAAATCGCTCTAGGACCCCAAAACGGTGAGTAATAGTGCACGAAAAGAACCAGAATCGGCCAAAACTATGAGTGTTGATGACCGACCCGCAAACGCACCCTGGGGTTCGTCAATCGTGGAAATCACTCCGGGACCCCAAAACACTGAGTAATAGACCAAGAGACGGGCCAGAATCGGCCAAAACTGCGAGTGTTGATGACCGACACGTAAGCGCACCTTGGGGTTCAACAACTATGGAAATCGCTTTGGGACCCCAAAACGGTGAGTAATAGTCCAAGAATCAGGCCAGAATCAGCCCAAACTGCGATTGCTGATGACCGACACGTAAGCACACCTTAGGGTTCAACAACCATGGAAATCGATTTTGGACCCCAAAACGGTGAGTAATAGTGCACGAAACGGGCCAGAATCGGCCAAAATTGCGACTGTTGACGACGGACACGTAAACGCACCGCGGGGATCGTCAATCGTGGAAATAGCTTTGGGACCCCAAAATGGTGAGTAATAGTCCATGAAAGAGCCCAGAATCGAACGAAATAGGATTGCTGGTGAACAAAACGTAAGCGCACCCCGGGGTGCGTCAATCATGGAAATGGCTCCGAGATACCAAAACAATGAGTAATAGTCCATGAAACGGGGCAGAGTCGGCCAAAACTGTGAGTGTTGATGACCGACAAATAAATGCACCCCAGGGATCGTCAATCATAGAAATCGCTTTAGGACCCCAAAACGGTGAGTAATAGTGCACGAAAAGAACCAGAATTGGCCAAAATTATGAGTGTTGATAACCGACACGTAAACGCACCCTGGGGTTCGTCCGTTGTGGAAATCACTCCGGGGCCCCAAAACTGAGTAATAGTCCATGAAACGGGCCAGAATCGGCCAAAACTATGAGTGTTGATGACCGACCCGCAAACGCACCCCAGGGTTCGTCAATCGAGGAAATCACTCCGGGACCCCAAAACACTGAGTAATAGACCAAGAGACGGGCCAGAATCGGCCAAAACTGCGAGTGTTGATGACCGACACGTAAGCGCACCTTGGGGTTCAACAACTATGGAAATCGCTTTGGGACCCCAAAACGGTGAGTAATAGTCCAAGAATCAGGCCAGAATCAGCCCAAACTGCGATTGCCGATGACCGACACGTAAGCACACCTTAGGGTTCAACAACCATGGAAATCGCTTTTGGACCCCAAAACGGTGAGTAATAGTGCACGAAACGGGCCAGAATCGGCCAAAATTGCGACTGTTGACGACGGACACGTAAACGCACCGCGGGGATCGTCAATCGTGGAAATAGCTCTGGGACCCCAAAATGGTGAGTAATAGTCCATGAAAGAGCCCAGAATCGAACGAAATAGGATTGCTGGTGAACAAAACGTAAGTGCACCCCGGGGTGCGTCAATCATGGAAATGGCTCCGAGATACCAAAACAATGAGTAATAGTCCATGAAACGGGGCAGAGTCGGCCAAAACTGTGAGTGTTGATGACCGACACATAAATGCACCCCAGGGATCGTCAATCGTGGAAATCGCTCTAGGACCCCAAAACGGTGAGTAATAGTGCACGAAAAGAAACAGAATTGGCCAAAATTGTGAGTGTTGATACCGACACGTAAACGCACCCCGGGGTTCGTCCGTTGTGGAAATCACTCCGGGGCCCCAAAACTGAGTAATAGTGCACGAAAAGAACCAAAATCGGCCAAAACTATGAGTGTTGATGACCGACCCGCAAACGCACCCTGGGGTTTGTCAATCGTGGAAATCACTCCGGGACCCCAAAACACTGAGTAATAGACCAAGAGACGGGCCAGAATCGGCCAAAACTGCGAGTGTTGATGACCGACACGTAAGCGCACCTTGGGGTTCAACAACTATGGAAATCGCTTTGGGACCCCAAAACGGTGAGTAATAGTCCAAGAATCAGGCCAGAATCAGCCCAAACTGCGATTGCTGATGACCGACACGTAAGCACACCTTAGGGTTCAACAACCATGGAAATCGCTTTTGGACCCCAAAACGGTGAGTAATAGTGCACGAAACGGGCCAGAATCGGCCAAAATTGCGACTGTTGACGACGGACACGTAAACGCACCGTGGGGATCGTCAATCGTGGAAATAGCTCTGGGACCCCAAAATGGTGAGTAATAGTCCATGAAAGAGCCCAGAATCGAACGAAATAGGATTGCTGGTGAACAAAACGTAAGCGCACACCGGGGTGCGTCAATCATGGAAATGGCTCCGAGATACCAAAACAATGAGTAATAGTCCATGAAACGGGGCAGAGTCGGCCAAAACTGTGAGTGTTGATGACCGACAAATAAATGCACCCCAGGGATCGTCAATCATAGAAATCGCTTTAGGACCCCAAAACGGTGAGTAATAGTGCACGAAAAGAACCAGAATTGGCCAAAATTATGAGTGTTGATAACCGACACGTAAACGCACCCTGGGGTTCGTCCGTTGTGGAAATCACTCCGGGGCCCCAAAACTGAGTAATAGTCCATGAAACGGGCCAGAATCGGCCAAAACTATGAGTGTTGATGACCAACCCGCAAACGCACCCCAGGGTTCGTCAATCGAGGAAATCACTCCGGGACCCCAAAACACTGAGTAATAGACCAAGAGACGGGCCAGAATCGGCCAAAACTGCGAGTGTTGATGACCGACACGTAAGCGCACCTTGGGGCTCAACAACTATGGAAATCGCTTTGGGACCCCAAAACGGTGAGTAATAGTCCAAGAATCAGGCCAGAATCAGCACAAACTGCGATTGCTGATGACCGACACGTAAGCACACCTTAGGGTTCAACAACCATGGAAATCGCTTTCGGACCCCAATACGGTGAGTAATAGTGCACGAAACGGGCCAGAATCGGCCAAAATTGCGACTGTTGACGATGGACAAGTAAACGCACCGCGGGGATCGTCAATCGTGGAAATAGCTCTGGGACCCCAAAATGGTGAGTAATAGTCCATGAAAGAGCCCAGAATCAAACGAAATTAGGATTGCTGGTGAACAACACGTAAGCGCACCCTGGGGTGCGTCAATCATGGAAATCGCTCCGAGACACCAAAACAATGAGTAATAGTCCACGAAACGCGCAAAATTCGGCCAAAACTGCGAGTGTTGATGACCGACAAATAAATGCACCCCAGGGATTGTCAATCATAGAAATCGCTCTAGGACCCCAAAACGGTGAGTAATAGTGCACGAAAAGAACCAGAATCGGCCAAAACTATGAGTGTTGATGACCGACCCGCAAACGCACCCTGGGGTTCGTCAATCGTGGAAATCACTCCGGGACCCCAAAACACTGAGTAATAGACCAAGAGACGGGCCAGAATCGGCCAAAACTGCGAGTGTTGATGACCGACACGTAAGCGCACCTTGGGGTTCAACAACTATGGAAATCGCTTTGGGACCCCAAAACGGTGAGTAATAGTCCAAGAATCAGGCCAGAATCAGCCCAAACTGCGATTGCTGATGACCGACACGTAAGCACACCTTAGGGTTCAACAACCATGGAAATCGATTTTGGACCCCAAAACGGTGAGTAATAGTGCACGAAACGGGCCAGAATCGGCCAAAATTGCGACTGTTGACGACGGACACGTAAACGCACCGCGGGGATCGTCAATCGTGGAAATAGCTTTGGGACCCCAAAATGGTGAGTAATAGTCCATGAAAGAGCCCAGAATCGAACGAAATAGGATTGCTGGTGAACAAAACGTAAGCGCACCCCGGGGTGCGTCAATCATGGAAATGGCTCCGAGATACCAAAACAATGAGTAATAGTCCATGAAACGGGGCAGAGTCGGCCAAAACTGTGAGTGTTGATGACCGACAAATAAATGCACCCCAGGGATCGTCAATCATAGAAATCGCTTTAGGACCCCAAAACGGTGAGTAATAGTGCACGAAAAGAACCAGAATTGGCCAAAATTATGAGTGTTGATAACCGACACGTAAACGCACCCTGGGGTTCGTCCGTTGTGGAAATCACTCCGGGGCCCCAAAACTGAGTAATAGTCCATGAAACGGGCCAGAATCGGCCAAAACTATGAGTGTTGATGACCGACCCGCAAACGCACCCCAGGGTTCGTCAATCGAGGAAATCACTCCGGGACCCCAAAACACTGAGTAATAGACCAAGAGACGGGCCAGAATCGGCCAAAACTGCGAGTGTTGATGACCGACACGTAAGCGCACCTTGGGGTTCAACAACTATGGAAATCGCTTTGGGACCCCAAAACGGTGAGTAATAGTCCAAGAATCAGGCCAGAATCAGCCCAAACTGTGATTGCCGATGACCGACACGTAAGCACACCTTAGGGTTCAACAACCATGGAAATCGCTTTTGGACCCCAAAACGGTGAGTAATAGTGCACGAAACGGGCCAGAATCGGCCAAAATTGCGACTGTTGACGACGGACACGTAAACGCACCGCGGGGATCGTCAATCGTGGAAATAGCTCTGGGACCCCAAAATGGTGAGTAATAGTCCATGAAAGAGCCCAGAATCGAACGAAATAGGATTGCTGGTGAACAAAACGTAAGTGCACCCCGGGGTGCGTCAATCATGGAAATGGCTCCGAGATACCAAAACAATGAGTAATAGTCCATGAAACGGGGCAGAGTCGGCCAAAACTGTGAGTGTTGATGACCGACAAATAAATGCACCCCAGGGATCGTCAATCATAGAAATCGCTTTAGGACCCCAAAACGGTGAGTAATAGTGCACGAAAAGAACCAGAATTGGCCAAAATTATGAGTGTTGATAACCGACACGTAAACGCACCCTGGGGTTCGTCCGTTGTGGAAATCACTCCGGGGCCCCAAAACTTAGTAATAGTCCATGAAACGGGCCAGAATCGGCCAAACTATGAGTGTTGATGACCGACCCGCAAACGAACCCCAGGGTTCGTCAATCGAGGAAATCACTCCAGGACCCCAAAACACTGAGTAATAGTCCAAGAGACGGGCCCGAATCGGCCAAAACTGCGAGTGTTGATGACCGACACATAAATGCACCCCAGGGAT
>NW_025229232.1:7858-8571 GCF_018294505.1 Triticum aestivum | reverse complement strand
TGGGGTTCAACAACTATGGAAATCGCTTTGGGACCCCAAAACGGTGAGTAATAGTCCAAGAATCAGGCCAGAATCAGCCCAAACTGCGATTGCTGATGACCGACACGTAAGCACACCTTAGGGTTCAACAACCATGGAAATCGCTTTCGGACCCCAAAACGGTGAGTAATAGTGCACGAAACGGGCCAGAATCGGCCAAAATTGCGACTGTTGACGACGGACACGTAAACGCACCGCGGGGATCGTCAATCATGGAAATAGCTCTGGGACCCCAAAATGGTGAGTAATAGTCCATGAAAGAGCCCAGAATCGAACGAAATATGATTGCTGGTGAACAAAACGTAAGCGCACCCCGGGGTGCGTCAATCATGGAAATGGCTCCGAGACACCAAAACAATGAGTAATAGACCATGAAACGGGGCAGAGTCGGCTAAAACTGTGAGTGTTGAT
The DNA here is from genome assembly GCF_018294505.1 of Triticum aestivum. Classification (NCBI taxonomy): domain Eukaryota; kingdom Viridiplantae; phylum Streptophyta; class Magnoliopsida; order Poales; family Poaceae; genus Triticum; species Triticum aestivum. Next base: position 8,121 of record NW_025229232.1, on the reverse strand, counting down.
GACCGACAAATAAATGCACCCCAGGGATCGTCAATCGTAGAAATCGCTTTAGGACCCCAAAACGGTGAATAATAGTGCAAGAAAAGAACCAGAATTGGCCAAAATTATGAGTGTTGATAACCGACACGTAAATGCACCCTGGGGTTCGTCCGTTGTGGAAATCACTCCGGGGCCCCAAAACTGAGTAATAGTCCATGAAACGGGCCAGAATCGGCCAAAACTATGAGTGTTGATGACCGACCCGCAAACGCACCCCAGGGTTC
>NW_025229232.1:4379-6777 GCF_018294505.1 Triticum aestivum | reverse complement strand
TCAATCGTGGAAATCACTCCGGGACCCCAAAACACTGAGTAATAGACCAAGAGACGGGCCAGAATCGGCCAAAACTGCGAGTGTTGATGACCGACACGTAAGCGCACCTTGGGGTTCAACAACTATGGAAATCGCTTTGGGACCCCAAAACGGTGAGTAATAGTCCAAGAATCAGGCCAGAATCAGCCCAAACTGCGATTGCTGATGACCGACACGTAAGCACACCTTAGGGTTCAACAACCATGGAAATCGCTTTCGGACCCCAAAACGGTGAGTAATAGTGCACGAAACGGGCCAGAATCGGCCAAAATTGCGACTGTTGACGACGGACACGTAAACGCACCGCGGGGATCGTCAATCATGGAAATAGCTCTGGGACCCCAAAATGGTGAGTAATAGTCCATGAAAGAGCCCAGAATCGAACGAAATATGATTGCTGGTGAACAAAACGTAAGCGCACCCCGGGTGCGTCAATCATGGAAATGGCTCCGAGACACCAAAACAATGAGTATAGACCATGAAACGGGGCAGAGTCGGCCAAAACTGTGAGTGTTGATGACCGACAAATAAATGCACCCCAGGGATCGTCAATCGTAGAAATCGCTTTAGGACCCCGAAACGGTGAATAATAGTGCAAGAAAAGAACCAGAATTGGCCAAAATTATGAGTGTTGATAACCGACACGTAAATGCACCCTGGGGTTCGTCCGTTGTGGAAATCACTCCGGGGCCCCAAAACTGAGTAATAGTCCATGAAACGGGCCATAATCGGCCAAAACAATGAGTGTTGATGACCGACCCGCAAACGCACCCCAGGGTTCGTCAATCGAGGAAATCACTCCGGGACCCCAAAACACTGAGTAATAGTCCAAGAGACGGGCCCGAATCAGCCAAAACTGCGAGTGTTGATGACCGACACGTAAGCACACCTTGGGGTTCAACAACTATGGAAATCGCTTTGGGACCCCAAAACGGTGAGTAATAGTCCAAGAATCAGGCCAGAATGAGCCCAAACTGCGATTGCTGATGACCGACACGTAAGCACACCTTACGGTTCAACAACCATGGAAATCGCTTTCGGACCCCAAAACGGTGAGTAAAAGTGCACGAAACGGGCCAGAATCGGCCAAAATTGCGACTGTTGACGATGGACACGTAAACGCACCGCGGGGATCGTCAATCGTGGAAATAGCTCTGGGACCCCAAAATGGTGAGTAATAGTCCATGAAAGAGCCCAGAATCGAACGAAATTAGGATTGCTGGTGAACAACACGTAAGCGCACCCCGGGGTGCGTCAATCATGGAAATCGCTCCGAGACACCAAAACAATGAGTAATAGTTCATGAAACGGGCCAAAGTCGGCCAAAACTGCCAGTGTTGATGACGGACAAATAAATGCACCCCAGGGATTGTCAATCATAGAAATCGCTCTAGGACCCCAAAAGTGTGAGTAATAGTGCACGAAAAGAACCAGAATCGGCCAAAACTATGAGTGTTGATGACCGACCCGCAAACGCACCCTGGGGTTCGTCAATCGTGGAAATCACTCCGGGACCCCAAAACACTGAGTAATAGACCAAGAGACGGGCCAGAATCGGCCAAAACTGCGAGTGTTGATGACCGACACGTAAGCGCACCTTGGGGTTCAACAACTATGGAAATCGCTTTGGGACCCCAAAATGGTGAGTAATAGTCCAAGAATCAGGCCAGAATCAGCCCAAACTGTGATTGCTGATGACCGACACGTAAGCACACCTTAGGGTTCAACAACCATGGAAATCGCTTTCGGACCCCAAAACGGTGAGTAATAGTGCACGAAACGGGCCAGAATCGGCCAAAATTGCGACTGTTGACGACGGACACGTAAACGCACCGCGGGGATCGTCAATCATGGAAATGGCTCCGAGATACCAAAACAATGAGTAATAGTCCATGAAACGGGGTAGAGTCGGCCAAAACTGTGAGTGTTGATGACCGACAAATAAATGCACCCCAAGGATCGTCAATCATAGAAATCGCTTTAGGACCCCAAAACGGTGAGTAATAGTTCACGAAAAGAACCAGAATTGGCCAAAATTATGAGTGTTGATAACCGACACGTAAACGCACCCTGGGGTTCGTCCGTTGTGGAAATCACTCCGGGGCCCCAAAACTGAGTAATAGTCCATGAAACGGGCCAGAATGGGCCAAAACTATGAGTGTTTATGACCGACCCGCAAACGCACCCCAGGGTTCGTCAATCGAGGAAATCACTCCGGGACCCCAAAACACTGAGTAATAGTCCAAGAGACGGGCCCGAATCGGCCAAAACTGCGAGTGTTGATGACCGACACATAAATGCACCCCAGGGATCGTCAATCGTGGAAATCGCTCTAGGACCCCAAAACGGTGAGTAATAG
>NW_025229232.1:0-3134 GCF_018294505.1 Triticum aestivum | reverse complement strand
TCAATCGTGGAAATCACTCCGGGACCCCAAAACACTGAGTAATAGACCAAGAGACGGGCCAGAATCGGCCAAAACTGCGAGTGTTGATGACCGACACGTAAGCGCACCTTGGGGTTCAACAACTATGGAAATCGCTTTGGGACCCCAAAACGGTGAGTAATAGTCCAAGAATCAGGCCAGAATCAGCCCAAACTGCGATTGCTGATGACCGACACGTAAGCACACCTTAGGGTTCAACAACCATGGAAATCGCTTTCGGACCCCAAAACGGTGAGTAATAGTGCACGAAACGGGCCAGAATCGGCCAAAATTGCGACTGTTGACGACGGACACGTAAACGCACCGCGGGGATCGTCAATCATGGAAATAGCTCTGGGACCCCAAAATGGTGAGTAATAGTCCATGAAAGAGCCCAGAATCGAACGAAATATGATTGCTGGTGAACAAAACGTAAGCGCACCCCGGGGTGCGTCAATCATGGAAATGGCTCCGAGACACCAAAACAATGAGTATAGACCATGAAACGGGGCAGAGTCGGCCAAAACTGTGAGTGTTGATGACCGACAAATAAATGCACCCCAGGGATCGTCAATCGTAGAAATCGCTTTAGGACCCCGAAACGGTGAATAATAGTGCAAGAAAAGAACCAGAATTGGCCAAAATTATGATTGTTGATAACCGACACGTAAATGCACCCTGGGGTTCGTCCGTTGTGGAAATCACTCCGGGGCCCCAAAACTGAGTAATAGTCCATGAAACGGGCCATAATCGGCCAAAACAATGAGTGTTGATGACCGACCCGCAAACGCACCCCAGGGTTCGTCAATCGAGGAAATCACTCCGGGACCCCAAAACACTGAGTAATAGTCCAAGAGACGGGCCCGAATCGGCCAAAACTGCGAGTGTTGATGACCGACACGTAAATGCACCCCAGGGATTGTCAATCGTGGAAATCGCTCTAGGACGCCAAAACGGTGAGTAATAGTGCACGAAAAGAACCAGAATTGGCCAAAATTGTGAGTGTTGATACTCACACGTAAACGCACCCCGGGGTTCGTCCGTTGTGGAAATCACTCCGGGGCCCCAAAACTGAGTAATAGTCCATGAAACGGGCCAGAATCAGCCAAAACTACGAGTGTTGATGACCGACACGTAAGCGCACCTTGGGGTTCAAGAACTATGGAAATCTCTTTGGGACCCCAGAACGATGAGTAATAGTCCAAGAATCAGGCCAGAATCAGCCCAAACTGCGATTGCTGATGACCGACACGTAAGCACACCTTAGGGTTCAACAACCGTGGAAATCGCTTTCGGACCCCAAAACGATGAGTAATAGTGCACGAAACGGGCCAGAATCGGCCAAAATTGCGACTGTTGACGACGGACACGTAAACGCACCGCGGGGATCGTCAATCGTGGAAATAGCTCTGGGACCCCAAAATGGTGAGTAATAGTCCATGAAAGAGCCCAGAATCGAACGAAATAGGATTGCTGGTGAACAAAACATAAGCGCACCCCGGGGTGCGTCAATCATGGAAATGGCTCCGAGACACCAAAACAATGAGTAATAGTCCATGAAACGGGGCAGAGTCGGCCAAAAATGTGAGTGTTGATGACCGACAAATAAATGCACCCCAGGGATCATCAATCGTAGAAATCGCTTTAGGACCCCAAAACGGTGAGTAATAGTGCACGAAAAGAACCAGAATTGGCCAAAATTATGAGTGTTGATAACCGACACGTAAACGCACCCTGGGGTTCGTCCGTTGTGGAAATCACTCCGGGGCCCCAAAACTGAGTAATAGTCCATGAAACAGGCCAGAATCGGCCAAAACTATGAGTGTTGATGGCCGACCCGCAAACGCACCCCAGGGTTCGTCAATCGAGGAATCACTCCGGGACCCCAAAACACTGAGTAATAGTCCAAGAGACGGGCCCGAATCGGCCAAAACTGCGAGTGTTGATGACCGACACGTAAATGCACACCAGGGATCGTCAATCGTGGAAATCGCTCTAGGACCCCAAAACGGTGAGTAATAGTGCACGAAAAGAACCAGAATTGGCCAAAATTGTGAGTGTTGATACCGACACGTAAACGCACCCCGGGGTTCGTCCGTTGTGGAAATCACTCCGAGGCCCCAAAACTGAGTAATAGTCCATGAAACGGGCCAGAATCAGCCAAAACTACGAGTGTTGATGACCGACACGTAAGCGCACCTTGGGGTTCAACAACTATGGAAATCGCTTTGGGACCCCAAAACGGTGAGTAATAGCCCAAGAATCAGGCCAGAATCAGCCCAAACTGCGATTGCTGATGACCGACACGTAAGCACACCTTAGGGTTCAACAACCATGGAAATCGCTTTCGGACCCCAAAACGGTGAGTAATAGTGCACGAAACGGGCCAGAATCGGCCAAAATTGCGACTGTTGACGACGGACACGTAAACGCACGCGGGGATCGTCAATCGTGGAAATAGCTCTGGGACCCCAAAATGGTGAGTAATAGTCCATGAAAGAGCCCAGAATCGAACGAAATAGGATTGCTGGTGAACAAAACATAAACGCACCCCGGGGTGCGTCAATCATGGAAATGGCTCCGAGACACCAAAACAATGAGTAATAGACCATGAAACGGGGCAGAGTCGGCCAAAACTGTGAGTGTTGATGACCGACAAATAAATGCACCCCATGGATCATCAATCGTAGAAATCGCTTTAGGACCCCGAAACGGTGAGTAATAGTGCACGAAAAGAACCAGAATTGGACAAAATTATGAGTGTTGATAACCGACACGTAAACGCACCCTGGGGTTCGTCCGTTGTGGAAATCACTCCGGGGCCCCAAAACTGAGTAATAGTCCATGAAACAGGCCAGAATCGGCCAAAACTATGAGTGTTGATGGCCGACCCGCAAACGCACCCCAGGGTTCGTCAATCGAGGAATCACTCCGGGACCCCAAAACACTGAGTAATAGTCCAAGAGACGGGCCCGAATCGGCCAAAACTGCGAGTGTTGATGACCGACACGTAAATGCACACCAGGGATCGTCAATCGTGGAAATCGCTCTAGGACCCCAAAACGGTGAGTAATAGTGCACGAAAAGAACCAGAATTGGCCAAAATTGTGAGTGTT
>NW_025229231.1:22473-26118 GCF_018294505.1 Triticum aestivum | reverse complement strand
ATCATCATTTCATCCACATAGCATGTGCAAGAAAGTTGAGAGGGTTACGGCAGAAACTGGATGCACTTCGTGTACAAAACGGACAATCTCTTTCAAAGTATGAGGATTTCATACGGTAACTCGTCTATTACAAAGGGATTTCATTTTTTAAAACTTATTTGAACTCCTGACTTTTTGTGTGTTCAAAATGCACCATTCAAAGCCACATCATCATTTTTCAATCCTTTCTGACTTCATTTGTTATTTTTCATGCATTTACTAATTATTGTGAGCTATAAGACCCTAAAATTAAAAAGCATTTCAAATGAACTCTGAAAATGTTGAAAGTTGGCATGGTATCATCATTTCATCCACATAGCATGTGCAAGAAAGTTGAGAGGGATACGGCAAAAACTGGATGCACTTCGTGTACAAAACGGACAATCTCTTTCAAAGTATGAGGATTTCATACGGAAACTCGTCTGTTACAAAGGGATTTCATTTTTCAAAACTTATTTGAACTCCTGACTTTTTGTGTGTTCAAAATGCACCATTCAAAGCCACATCATCATTTTGAGCTATAACACCCTAAAATTGAAAAGCATTTCAAATGAACTCTGAAAAGGTTGAAAGTTGGCATGGAATCATCATTTCATCCACATAGCATGTGCAAGAAAGTTGAGAGGGTTACGGCAGAAACTGGATGCACTTCGTGTACAAAACGGACAATCTCTTTCAATGTATCAGGATTTCATACGGAAACTCGTCTTTTACAAAGGGATTTCATTTTTTAAAACTTATTTGAACTCCTTATTTTTGTGTGTTCAAAATGCACCAATCAAAGCCACATCATCATTTTTCAATCCTTTCTGACTTCATTTGTTATTGCTCATGCATTTACTAACTATTTTGAGATATAAGACCCTAAAATTGAAAAGCATTTCAAATGAACTCCGAAAAGGTTGGAAGTTGGCATGGTATCATCATTTCATCCACATAGCATGTGCAAGAAAGTTGAGAGGGTTACGGCAAAAACTGGATGCACTTCGTGTACAAAACGGACAATCTCTTGCGAAGTATCAAGATTTCATACGGAAACTCGTCTGTTACAAAGGGATTTCATATTTTAAAACTTATTTGAACTCCTGACTTTTTGTGTGTTCAAAATGCACCATCCAAAGCCACATCATCATTTTTCAATCCTTTCTGACTTCATTTGTTATTTTTCATGCATTTACTAATTATTTTGAGCTATAAGACCGTAAAATTGAAAAGCATTTCAAATGAACTCTAAAAAGGTTGGAAGTTGGCATGGAATCATCATTTCATCCACATAGCATGTGCAAGAAAGTTGAGAGGGTTACGGCAGAAACTGGATGCACTTCGTGTACAAAACGGACAATCTCTTTCAATGTATCAGGATTTCATACGGAAACTCGTCTACTACAAAGGGATTTCATTTTTTAAAACTTATTTGAACTCCTGACTTTTTGTGTGTTCAAAATGCACCATTCAAAGCCACATCATTATTTTTCAATCCTTTCTGACTTCATTTGTTATTTTTCATGCATTTACTAATCATTTTGAGCTATAAGACCCTAAAATTGAAAAGCATTTCAAATGAACTCTGAAAAGGTTGGAAATTGGCATGGTATCATCATTTCAACCACATAGCATGTGCCAGAAAGTTGAGAGGGTTACGGCAAAAACTGGATGCACTTCGTGTACAAAACGGACAATCTCTTTCAAAGTATGTGGATTTCATACGGAAACTCGTCTGTTACAAAGGGATTTCATTTTTTAAAACTTATTTGAACTCCTGACTTTTTGTGTGTTCAAAATGCACCATTCAAAGCCACATCATCATTTTTCAATCCTTTCTGACTTCATTTGTTATTTTTCATGCATCTACTAATTATTTTGAGCTATAAGACCCTAAAATTGAAAAGCATTTAAAATGAACTATGAAAATGTTGAAAGTTGGCATGGTATCATCATTTCATCCACATAGCATGTGCAAGAGAGTTGAGAGGGTTACGGCAAAAACTGGATGCACTTCGTGTACAAAACGTACAATCTCTTTCAAAGTATCAGGATTTCATACGGAAACTCGTCTGTTACAAGGGGATTTCATTTTTTAAAACTTATTTGAACTCCTGATTTTTGTGTGTTCAAAATGCACCATCCAAAGCCACATCATCATTTTTCAATCCTTTCTGACTTCATTTGTTATTTCTCATGCATTTACTAATTATTTTGAGATATAAGACCCTAAAATTGAAAAGCATTTCAAATGAACTCCGAAAAGGTTGGAAGTTGGCATGGTATCATCATTTCATCCACATAGCATGTGCAAGAAAGTTGAGAGGGTTACGGCAAAATTTGGATGCACTTCATGTACAAAACGGACAATCTCTTGCGAAGTATCAAGATTTCATACGGAAACTCGTCTGTTACAAAGGGATTTCGTATTTTAAAACATATTTGAACTCCTGACTTTTTGTGTGTTCAAAATGCACCATCCAAAGCCACATCACCATTTTTCAATCCTTTCTGACTTCATTTGTTATTTTTCATGCATTTACTAATCATTTTGAGCTATAAGACCCTAAAATTGAAAAGCATTTCAAATGAACTCTAAAAAGGTTGGAAGTTGGCATGCAATCATCATTTCATGCACATAGCATGTGCTAGAAAGTTGAGAGGGTTACGGCAGAAACTGGATGCACTTCGTGTACAAAACGGACAATCTCTTTCAATGTATCAGGATTTCATACGGAAACTCGTCTTTTACAAAGGGATTTCATTTTTTAAAACTTATTTGAACTCCTGACTTTTTGTGTGTTCAAAATGCACCATCCAAAGCCACATCATCATTTTTCAATCCTTTCTGACTTCATTTGTTATTTTTCATGCATTTACTAATCATTTTGAGCTATAACACCCTAAAATTGAAAAGCATTTCAAATGAACTCTGAAAAGGTTGGAAGTTGGCATGGAATCATCATTTCATCCACATAGCATGTGCAAGAAAGTTGAGAGGGTTACGGCAGAAACTGGATGCACTTCGTGTACAAAACGGACAATCTCTTTCAAAGTATGAGGATTTCATACGGTAACTCGTCTATTACAAAGGGATTTCATTTTTTAAAACTTATTTGAACTCCTGACTTTTTGTGTGTTCAAAATGCACCATTCAAAGCCACATCATCATTTTTCAATCCTTTCTGACTTCATTTGTTATTTTTCATGCATTTACTAATTATTGTGAGCTATAAGACCCTAAAATTAAAAAGCATTTCAAATGAACTCTGAAAATGTTGAAAGTTGGCATGGTATCATCATTTCATCCACATAGCATGTGCAAGAAAGTTGAGAGGGATACGGCAAAAACTGGATGCACTTCGTGTACAAAACGGACAATCTCTTTCAAAGTATGAGGATTTCATACGGAAACTCGTCTGTTACAAAGGGATTTCATTTTTCAAAACTTATTTGAACTCCTGACTTTTTGTGTGTTCAAAATGCACCATTCAAAGCCACATCATCATTTTTCAATCCTTTCTGACTTCATTTGTTATTTTTCATGCATTTACTAATTATTTTGAGGTATAAGACCCTAAAATTGAAAAGCATTTCAAATGAACTCTAAAAAGGTTGGAAGTT
>NW_025229231.1:13832-22463 GCF_018294505.1 Triticum aestivum | reverse complement strand
AAACTGGATGCACTTCGTGTACAAAACGGACAATCTCTTTCAATGTATCAGGATTTCATACGGAAACTCGTCTTTTACAAAGGGATTTCATTTTTTAAAACTTATTTGAACTCCTGATTTTTGTGTGTTCAAAATGCACCAATCAAAGCCACATCATCATTTTTCAATCCTTTCTGACTTCATTTGTTATTGCTCATGCATTTACTAACTATTTTGAGATATAAGACCCTAAAATTGAAAAGCATTTCAAATGAACTCCGAAAAGGTTGGAAGTTGGCATGGTATCATCATTTCATCCACATAGCATGTGCAAGAAAGTTGAGAGGGTTACGGCAAAAACTGGATGCACTTCGTGTACAAAACGGACAATCTCTTTCAAAGTATGAGGATTTCATACGGAAACTCGTGTGTTACAAAGGGATTTCATTTTTTAAAACTTATTTGAACTCCTGATTTTTGTGTGTTCAAAATGCACCATTCAAAGCCACATCATCATTTTCCAATCCTTTCTGACTTCATTTGTTATTTCTCATCCATTTACTAATTATTTTGAGATATAAGACCCTAAAATTGAAAAGCATTTCAAATGAACTCCGAAAAGGTTGGCAGTTGGCATGGTATCATCATTTCATCCACATAGCATGTGCAAGAAAGTTGAGAGGGTTACGGTAGAAACTGGATGCACTTCGTGTACAAAACGGACAATCTCTTTCAATGTATCAGGATTTCATACGGAAACCCGTCTGTTACAAAGGGATTTCATTTTTTAAAACTTATTTGAACTCCTGACTTTTTGTGTGTTCAAAATGCACCATCCAAAGCCACATCATCATTTTTCAATCCTTTCTGACTTCATTTGTTATTTTTCATGCATTTACTAATCATTTTGAGCTATAACACCCTAAAATTGAAAAGCATTTCAAATGAACTCTGAAAAGGTTGGAAGTTGGCATGGAATCATCATTTCATCCACATAGCATGTGCAAGAAAGTTGAGAGGGTTACGGCAGAAACTGGATGCACTTCGTGTACAAAATGGACAATCTCTTTCAAAGTATGAGGATTTCATACGGAAACTCGTCTGTTACAAAGGGATTTCATTTTTTTAAACTTATTTGAACTCCTGACTTTTTGTGTGTTCAAAATGCACCATTCAAAGCCACATCATCATTTTTCAATCCTTTCTGACTTCATTTGTTATTTTCCATGCATTTACTAATTATTTTGAGCTATAAGACCCTAAAATTGAAAAGCATTTAAAATGAACTCTGAAAATATTGAAAGTTGGCATGGTATCATCATTTCATCCACATAGCATGTGCAAGAGAGTTGAGAGGGTTACGGCAAAAACTGGATGCACTTCGTGTACAAAACGTACAATCTCTTTCAAAGTATCAGGATTTCATACGGAAACTCGTCTGTTACAAGGGGATTTCATTTTTTAAAACTTATTTGAACTCCTGATTTTTGTGTGTTCAAAATGCACCATCCAAAGCCACATCATCATTTTTCAATCCTTTCTGACTTCATTTGTTATTTCTCATGCATTTACTAATTATTTTGAGATATAAGACCCTAAAATTGAAAAGCATTTCAAATGAACTCCGAAAAGGTTGGAAGTTGGCATGGAATCATCATTTCATCCACATAGCATGTGCAAGAAAGTTGAGAGGGTTACGACAGAAACTGGATGCACTTCGTGTACAAAACGGACAATCTCTTTCAATGTATCAGGATTTCATACGGAAACTCGTCTGTTACAAAGGGATTTCATTTTTTAAAATTTATTTGAACTCTTGACTTTTTGTGTGTTCAGAATGCACCATTCAAAGCCACATCATCATTTTTCAATCCTTTCTGACTTCATTTGTTATTTTTCATGCATTTAGTAATCATTTTGAGCTATAGGACCCTAAAATTGAAAAGCATTTCAAATGAACTCTGAAAAGGTTGGAAGTTGGCATGGAATCATCATTTCATCCACATAGCATGTGCGAGAAAGTTGAGAGGGTTACGGCAAAAACTGGATGCACTTCGTGTACAAAACGTACAATCTCTTTCAAAGTATCAGGATTTCATACGGAAACTCGTCTGTTACAAGGGGATTTCATTTTTTAAAACTTCTTTGAACTCCTGATTTTTGTGTGTTCAAAATGCACCATCCAAAGCCACATCATCATTTTTCAATCCTTTCTGACTTCATTTGTTATTTCTCATGCATTTACTAATTATTTTGAGATATAAGACCCTAAAATTGAAAAGCATTTCAAATGAACTCCGAAAAGGTTGGAAGTTGGCATGGAATCATCATTTCATCCACATAGCATGTGCAAGAAAGTTGAGAGGGTTACGGCAGAAACTGGATGCACTTCGTGTACAAAATGGACAATCTCTTTCAATGTATCAGGATTTCATACGGAAACTCGTCTGTTACAAAGGGATTTCATTTTTTAAAATTTATTTGAACTCTTGACTTTTTGTGTGTTCAGAATGCACCATTCAAAGCCACATCATCATTTTTCAATCCTTTCTGACTTCATTTGTTATTTTTCATGCATTTAGTAATCATTTTGAGCTATAGGACCCTAAAATTGAAAAGCATTTCAAATGAACTCTGAAAAGGTTGGAAGTTGGCATGGTATCATCATTTCATCCACATAGCATGTGCGAGAAAGTTGAGAGGGTTACGGCAAAAACTGGATGCACTTCGTGTACAAAACGGACAATCTCTTTCAAAGTATGAGGATTTCATACGGAAACTCGTCTGTTACAAAGGGATTTCATTTTTTAAAACTTATTTGAACTCCTGACTTTTTGTGTGTTCAAAATGCACCATTCAAAGCCACATCATTATTTTTCAATCCTTTCTGACTTCATTTGTTATTTTTCATGCATTTACTAATCAATTTGAGCTATAAGACCCTAAAATTGAAAAGCATTTCAAATGAACTCTGAAAAGGTTGGAAATTGGCATGGTATCATCATTTCAACCACATAGCATGTGCCAGAAAGTTGAGAGGGTTACGGCAAAAACTGGATGCACTTCGTGTACAAAACGGACAATCTCTTTCAAAGTATGAGGATTTCATACGGAAACTCGTCTGTTACAAAGGGATTTCATTTTTTAAAACTTATTTGAACTCCAGACTTTTTGTGTGTTCAAAATGCACCATTCAAAGCCACATCATCATTTTTCAATCCTTTCTGACTTCATTTGTTATTTTTCATGCATTTACTAATTATTTTGAGCTATAAGACCCTAAAATTGAAAAGCATTTAAAATGAACTCTGAAAATGTTGAAAGTTGGCATGGTATCATCATTTCATCCACATAGCATGTGCAAGAGAGTTGAGAGGGTTACGGCAAAAACTGGATGCACTTCGTGTACAAAACGTACAATCTCTTTCAAAGTATCAGGATTTCATACGGAAACTCGTCTGTTACAAGGGGATTTCATTTTTTAAAACTTATTTGAACTCCTGATTTTTGTGTGTTCAAAATGCACCATCCAAAGCCACATCATCATTTTTCAATCCTTTCTGACTTCATTTGTTATTTCTCATGCATTTACTAATTATTTTGAGATATAAGACCCTAAAATTGAAAAGCATTTCAAATGAACTCCGAAAAGGTTGGAAGTTGGCATGGTATCATCATTTCATCCACATAGCATGTGCAAGAAAGTTGAGAGGGTTACGGCAAAATTTGGATGCACTTCATGTACAAAACGGACAATCTCTTGCGAAGTATCAAGATTTCATACGGAAACTCGTCTGTTACAAAGGGATTTCGTATTTTAAAACATATTTGAACTCCTGACTTTTTGTGTGTTCAAAATGCACCATCCAAAGCCACATCACCATTTTTCAATCCTTTCTGACTTCATTTGTTATTTTTCATGCATTTACTAATCATTTTGAGCTATAAGACCCTAAAATTGAAAAGCATTTCAAATGAACTCTAAAAAGGTTGGAAGTTGGCATGCAATCATCATTTCATGCACATAGCATGTGCTAGAAAGTTGAGAGGGTTACGGCAGAAACTGGATGCACTTCGTGTACAAAACGGACAATCTCTTTCAATGTATCAGGATTTCATACGGAAACTCGTCTTTTACAAAGGGATTTCATTTTTTAAAACTTATTTGAACTCCTGACTTTTTGTGTGTTCAAAATGCACCATCCAAAGCCACATCATCATTTTTCAATCCTTTCTGACTTCATTTGTTATTTTTCATGCATTTACTAATCATTTTGAGCTATAACACCCTAAAATTGAAAAGCATTTCAAATGAACTCTGAAAAGGTTGGAAGTTGGCATGGAATCATCATTTCATCCACATAGCATGTGCAAGAAAGTTGAGAGGGTTACGGCAGAAACTGGATGCACTTCGTGTACAAAACGGACAATCTCTTTCAAAGTATGAGGATTTCATACGGTAACTCGTCTATTACAAAGGGATTTCATTTTTTAAAACTTATTTGAACTCCTGACTTTTTGTGTGTTCAAAATGCACCATTCAAAGCCACATCATCATTTTTCAATCCTTTCTGACTTCATTTGTTATTTTTCATGCATTTACTAATTATTGTGAGCTATAAGACCCTAAAATTAAAAAGCATTTCAAATGAACTCTGAAAATGTTGAAAGTTGGCATGGTATCATCATTTCATCCACATAGCATGTGCAAGAAAGTTGAGAGGGATACGGCAAAAACTGGATGCACTTCGTGTACAAAACGGACAATCTCTTTCAAAGTATGAGGATTTCATACGGAAACTCGTCTGTTACAAAGGGATTTCATTTTTCAAAACTTATTTGAACTCCTGACTTTTTGTGTGTTCAAAATGCACCATTCAAAGCCACATCATCATTTTTCAATCCTTTCTGACTTCATTTGTTATTTTTCATGCATTTACTAATTATTTTGAGGTATAAGACCCTAAAATTGAAAAGCATTTCAAATGAACTCTAAAAAGGTTGGAAGTTTGCATGGAATCATCATTTCATCCACATAGCATGTGCAAGAAAGTTGAGAGGGTTACGGCAGAAACTGGATGCACTTCGTGTACAAAACGGACAATCTCTTTCAATGTATCAGGATTTCATACGGAAACTCGTCTGTTACAAAGGGATTTCATTTTTAAAACTTATTTGAACTCCTGACTTTTTGTGTGTTCAAAATGCACCATTCAAAGCCACATCATTATTTTTCAATCCTTTCTGACTTCATTTGTTATTTTTCATGCATTTACTAATCATTTTGAGCTATAAGACCCTAAAATTGAAAAGCATTTCAAATGAACTCTGAAAAGGTTGGAAATTGGCATGGTATCATCATTTCAACCACATAGCATGTGCCAGAAAGTTGAGAGGGTTACGGCAAAAACTGGATGCACTTCGTGTACAAAACGGACAATCTCTTTCAAAGTATGAGGATTTCATACGGAAACTCGTCTGTTACAAAGGGATTTCATTTTTTAAAACTTATTTGAACTCCTGACTTTTTGTGTGTTCAAAATGCACCATTCAAAGCCACATCATCATTTTTCAATCCTTTCTGACTTCATTTGTTATTTTCCATGCATTTACTAATTATTTTGAGCTATAAGACCCTAAAATTGAAAAGCATTTAAAATGAACTCTGAAAATATTGAAAGTTGGCATGGTATCATCATTTCATCCACATAGCATGTGCAAGAGAGTTGAGAGGGTTACGGCAAAAACTGGATGCACTTCGTGTACAAAACGTACAATCTCTTTCAAAGTATCAGGATTTCATACGGAAACTCGTCTGTTACAAGGGGATTTCATTTTTTAAAACTTATTTGAACTCCTGATTTTTGTGTGTTCAAAATGCACCATCCAAAGCCACATCATCATTTTTCAATCCTTTCTGACTTCATTTGTTATTTCTCATGCATTTACTAATTATTTTGAGATATAAGACCCTAAAATTGAAAAGCATTTCAAATGAACTCCGAAAAGGTTGGAAGTTGGCATGGTATCATCATTTCATCCACATAGCATGTGCAAGAAAGTTGAGAGGGTTACGGCAAAAACTGGATACACTTCGTGTACAAAACGGACAATCTCTTGCGAAGTATCAAGATTTCATACGGAAACTCGTCTGTTACAAAGGGATTTCGTATTTTAAAACATATTTGAACTCCTGACTTTTTGTGTGTTCAAAATGCACCATCCAAAGCCACATCATCATTTTTCAATCCTTTCTGACTTCATTTGTTATTTTTCATGCATTTACTAATCATTTTGAGGTATAAGACCCTAAAATTGAAAAGCATTTCAAATGAACTCTAAAAAGGTTGGAAGTTGGCATGCAATCATCATTTCATGCACATAGCATGTGCTAGAAAGTTGAGAGGGTTACGGCAGAAACTGGATGCACTTCGTGTACAAAACGGACAATCTCTTTCAATATATCAGGATTTCATACGGAAACTCGTCTTTTACAAAGGGATTTCATTTTTTAAAACTTATTTGAACTCCTGATTTTTGTGTGTTCAAAATGCACCAATCAAAGCCACATCATCATTTTTCAATCCTTTCTGACTTCATTTGTTATTGCTCATGCATTTACTAACTATTTTGAGATATAAGACCCTAAAATTGAAAAGCATTTCAAATGAACTCCGAAAAGGTTGGAAGTTGGCATGGTATCATCATTTCATCCACATAGCATGTGCAAGAAAGTTGAGAGGGTTACGGCAAAAACTGGATGCACTTCGTGTACAAAACGGACAATCTCTTGCGAAGTATCAAGATTTCATACGGAAACTCGTCTGTTACAAAGGGATTTCATATTTTAAAACTTATTTGAACTCCTGACTTTTTGTGTGTTCAAAATGCACCATCCAAAGCCACATCATCATTTTTCAATCCTTTCTGACTTCATTTGTTATTTTTCATGTATTTACTAATTATTTTGAGCTATAAGACCGTAAAATTGAAAAGCATTTCAAATGAACTCTAAAAATGTTGGAAGTTGGCATGGAATCATCATTTCATCCACATAGCATGTGCAAGAAAGTTGAGAGGGTTACGACAGAAACTGGATGCACTTCGTGTACAAAACGGACAATCTCTTTCAATGTATCAGGATTTCATACGGAAACTCGTCTATTACAAAGGGATTTCATTTTTTAAAACTTATTTGAACTCCTGACTTTTTGTGTCTTCAAAATGCACCATTCAAAGCCACATCATCATTTTTTAATCCTATCTGACTTCATTTGTTATTTTTCATGCATTTACTAATCATTTTGAGCTATAAGACCCTAAAATTGAAAAGCATTTCAAATGAACTCCGAAAAGGTTGGAAGTTGGCATGGTATCATCATTTCATCCACATAGCATGTGCCAGAAAGTTGAGAAGGTTAGGGCAAAAACTGGATGCACTTCGTGTACAAAACGGACAATCTCTTTCAAAGTATGAGGATTTCATACGGAAACTCGTATGTTACAAATGGATTTCATTTTTTTAACTTATTTGAACTCCTGACTTTTTGTGTGTTCAAAATGCACCATTCAAAGCCACATCATCATTTTTCAATCCTTTCTGACTTCATTTGTTATTTTTCATGCATTTACTAATTATTTTGAGCTATAAGACCCTAAAATTGAAAAGCATTTAAAATGAACTCTGAAAATGTTGAAAGTTGGCATGTTATCATCATTTCATCCACATAGCATATGCAAGAAAGTTGAGAGGGTTACGGCAAAAACTGGATGCACTTCGTGTACAAAACGTACAATCTCTTTCGAAGTATCAGGATTTCATACGGAAACTCGTCTGTTACAAAGGGATTTCATATTTTAAAACTTATTTGAACTCCTGACTTTTTGTGTGTTCAAAATGCACCATCCAAAGCCACATCATCATTTTTCAATCCTTTCTGACTTCATTTGTTATTTTTCATGCATTTACTAATTATTTTGAGCTATAAGACCGTAAAATTGAAAAGCATTTCAAATGAACTCTAAAAAGGTTGGAAGTTGGCATGCAATCATCATTTCATCCACATAGCATGTGCAAGAAAGTTGAGAGGGTTACGGCAGAAACTGGATGCACTTCGTGTACAAAACGGACAATCTCTTTCAATGTATCAGGATTTCATACGGAAACTCGTCTATTACAAAGGGATTTCATTTTTTTAAATTTATTTGAACTCCTGACTTTTTGTGTCTTCAAAATGCACCATTCAAAGCCACATCATCATTTTTCAATCCTATCTGACCTCATTTGTTATTTTTCATGCATTTACTAATCATTTTGAGCTATAAGACCCTAAAATTGAAAAGCATTTCAAATGAACTCTGAAAAGGTTGGAAGTTGGCATGGTATCATCATTTCATCCACATAGCATGTGCCAGAAAGTTGAGAGGGTTAGGGCAAAAACTGGATGCACTTCGTGTACAAAACGGACAATCTCTTTCAAAGTATGAGGATTTCATACGGAAACTCGTCAGTTACAAAGGGATTTCATTTTTTAAAACTTATTTGAACTCCTGACTTTTTGTGTGTTCAAAATGCACCATTCAAAGCCACATCATCATTTTTCAATCCTTTCTGACTTCGATTGTTATTTCTCATGGATTTACTAATTATTT
>NW_025229231.1:5257-9331 GCF_018294505.1 Triticum aestivum | reverse complement strand
TTTTTGTGTCTTCAAAATGCACCATTCAAAGCCACATCATCATTTTTCAATCCTTTCTGACTTCATTTGTTATTTTTAATGCATTTACTAATTATTTTGAGCTATAAGACCCTAAAATTGAAAAGCACTTAAAAAAACTCTGAAAATGTTGAAAGTTGGCATGGAATCATCATTTCATCCACATAGCATGTGCAAGAAAGTTGAGAGGGTTACGGCAGAAACTGGATGCACTTCGTGTACAAAACGGACAATCTCTTTCAAAGCATGAGGATTTCATACGGAAACTCGTCTGTTACAAAGGGATTTCATTTTTTAAAACTTATTTGAACTCCTGACTTTTTGTGTGTTCAAAATGCACCATTCAAAGCCACATCATCATTTTTCAATCCTTTCTGACTTCATTTGTTATTTTTCATGCATTTACTAATCATTTTGACCTATAAGACCCAAAAATTGAAAAGCATTTCAAATGAACTCTGAAAAGGTTGGAAATTGGCATGGTATCATCATTTCATCCACATAGCATGTGCCAGAAAGTTGAGAGGGTTACGGCAAAAACTGGATGCATGCACTTCGTGTACAAAACGGACAATCTCTTTCAAAGTATGAGGATTTCATACGGAAACTCGTCTGTTACAAAGGGATTTCATTTTTTAAAACTTATTTGAACTCCTGACTTTTTGTGTGTTCAAAATGCACCATTCAAAGCCACATCATCATTTTTCAATCCTTTCTGACTTCATTTGTTATTTTTCATGCATTTACTAATCATTTTGAGCTATAAGACCCTAAAATTGAAAAGCATTTCAAATGAACTCCGAAAAGGTTGAAAGTTGGCTTGGTATCATCATTTCATCCACATAGCATGTGCAAGAAAGTTGAGATGGTTACGGCAAAAACTGGATGCACTTCGTGTACAAAACGGACAATCTCTTTCAAAGTATGAGGATTTCATACGGAAACTCATCTGTTACAAAGGGATTTTATTTTTTAAAACTTATTTGAACTCCTGACTTTTTGTGTGTTCAAAATGCACCATCCAAAGCCACATCATCATTTTTCAATCCTTTCTGACATCATTTGTTATTTTTCATGCATTTACTAATTATTTTGAGCTATCAGACCCTAAAATTGAAAAGCATTTCAAATGAACTCTGAAAAGGTTGGAAATTGGCATGGTATCATCATTTCATCCACATAGCATGTGCAAGAAAGTTGAGAGGGTTACGAGAAAAACTGGATGCACTTCGTGTACAAAACGGACAATCTCTTTCAAAGTATGAGGATTTCATACGGAAACTCATCTGTTACAAAGGGATTTCATTTTTTAAAACTTATTTGAACTCCTGACTTTTTGTGTGTTCAAAATGCACCATTCAAAGCCACATCATCATTTTTCAATCCTTTCTGACTTCATTTGTTATTTTTCATGGATTTACTAATTATTTTGAGCTATAAGACCCTAAAATTGAAAAGCATTTCAAATGAACTCCGAAAAGGTTGAAAGTTGGCATGGTATCATCATTTCATCCACATAGCATGTGCAAGAAAGTTGAGAGGGTTACGGCAAAAACTGGATGCACTTCGTGTACAAAACGGACAATCTCTTGCGAGGTATCAAGATTTCATACGGAAACTCGTCTGTTACAAAGGGATTTCATATTTTAAAACTTATTTGAAGTCCTGACTTTTTGTGTGTTCAAAATGCACCATCCAAAGGCACATCATCATTTTTCAATCCTTTCTGACTTCATTTGTTATTTTTAATGCATTTACTAATTATTTTGAGCTATCAGACCCTAAAAGTGAAAAGCATTTAAAACGAACTCTGAAAATGTTGAAAGTTGGCATGGAATCATCATTTCATCCACATAGCATGTGCAAGAAAGTTGAGAGGGTTACGGCAGAAACTGGATGCACTTCGTGTACAAAACGGACAATCTCTTTCAAAGTATGAGGATTTCATACGGAAACTCGTCTGTTACAAAGGGATTTCATTTTTTAAAACTTATTTGAACTCCTGACTTTTTGTGTGTTCAAAATGCACCATTCAAAGCCACATCATCATTTTTCAATCCTTTCTGACTTCATTTGTTATTTTTCATGCATTTACTAATCATTTTGAGCTATAAGACCCTAAAATTGAAAAGCATTTCAAATGAACTCTGAAAAGGTTGGAAATTGGCATGGTATCATCATTTCATCCACATAGCATGTGCCAGAAAGTTGAGAGGGTTACGGCAAAAACTGGATGCATGCACTTCGTGTACAAAACGGACAATCTCTTTCAAAGTATGAGGATTTCATACGGAAACTCGTCTGTTACAAAGGGATTTCATTTTTTAAAACTTATTTGAACTCCTGACTTTTTGTGTGTTCAAAATGCACCATTCAAAGCCACATCATCATTTTTCAATCCTTTCTGACTTCATTTGTTATTTTTCATGGATTTACTAATTATTTTGAGCTATAAGACCCTAAAATTGAAAAGCATTTCAAATGAACTCCGAAAAGGTTGAAAGTTGGCATGGTATCATCATTTCATCCACATAGCATGTGCAAGAAAGTTGAGAGGGTTACGGCAAAAACTGGATGCACTTCGTGTACAAAACGGACAATCTCTTGCGAAGTATCAAGATTTCATACGGAAACTCGTCTGTTACAAAGGGATTTCATATTTTAAAACTTATTTGAAGTCCTGACTTTTTGTGTGTTCAAAATGCACCATCCAAAGGCACATCATCATTTTTCAATCCTTTCTGACTTCATTTGTTATTTTTAATGCATTTACTAATTATTTTGAGCTATAAGACCCTAAAATTGAAAAGCATTTAAAACGAACTCTGAAAATGTTGAAAGTTGGCATGGAATCATCATTTCATCCACATAGCATGTGCAAGAAAGTTGAGAGGGTTACGGCAGAAACTGGATGCACTTCGTGTACAAAACGGACAATCTCTTTCAAAGTATGAGAATTTCATACGGAAACTCGTCTGTTACAAAGGGATTTCATTTTTTAAAACCTATTTGAACTCCTGACTTTTTGTGTGTTCAAAATGCACCATTCAAAGCCACATCATCATTTTTCAATCCTTTCTGACTTCATTTGTTATTTTTCATGCATTTACTAATCATTTTGAGCTATAAGACCCTAAAATTGAAAAGCATTTCAAATGAACTCCGAAAAGGTTGAAAGTTGGCTTGGTATCATCATTTCATCCACATAGCATGTGCAAGAAAGTTGAGAGGGTTACGGCAAAAACTGGATGCACTTCGTGTACAAAACGGACAATCTCTTTCAAAGTATGAGGATTTCATACGGAAACTCATTTGTTACAAAGGGATTTCATTTTTTAAAACTTATTTGAACTCCTGACTTTTTGTGTGTTCAAAATGCACCATCCAAAGCCACATCATCATTTTTCAATCCTTTCTGACATCATTTGTTATTTTTCATGCATTTACTAATTATTTTGAGCTATAAGACCCTAAAATTGAAAAGCATTTCAAATGAACTCTGAAAAGGTTGGAAATTGGCATGGTATCATCATTTCAACCACATAGCATGTGCCAGAAAGTTGAGAGGGTTACGGCAAAAACTGGATGCACATCGTGTACAAAACGGACAATCTCTTGCGAAGTATCAAGATTTCATACGGAAACTCGTCTGTTACAAAGGGATTTCATTTTTTTAAAACTTATTTGAACTCCTGACGTTTTGTGTCTTCAAAATGCACCATTCAAAGCCACATCATCATTTTTCAATCCTTTCTGACTTCATTTAATATTTTTCATGCATTTACTAATCATTTTGAGCTATAAGACCCTAAAATTGAAAAGCTTTTCAAATGAACTCTGAAAAGGTTGGAAGTTTGCATGGTATCATCATTTCATCCACATAGCATATGCCAGAAAGTTGAGAAGGTTAGGGCAAAAACTGGATGCACTTCGTGTACAAAACGGACAATCTCTTTCAAAGTATGAGGATTTCATACGGAAACTCGTATGTTACAAACGGATTTCATTTTTTTAACTTATTTGAACTCCTGACTTTTTGTGTGTTCAAAATGCACC
>NW_025229231.1:0-1083 GCF_018294505.1 Triticum aestivum | reverse complement strand
GGATGCACTTCGTGTACAAAACGGACAATCTCTTTCAAAGTATGAGGATTTCATACGGAAACTCGTATGTTACAAAGGGATTTCATTTTTTTAACTTATTTGAACTCCTGACTTTTTGTGTGTTCAAAATGCACCATTCAAAGCCACATCATCATTTTTCAATCCTTTCTGACTTCATTTGTTATTTTTCATGCATTTACTAATTATTTTGAGCTATAAGACCCTAAAATTGAAAAGCATTTAAAATGAACTCTGAAAATGTTGAAAGTTGGCATGGTATCATCATTTCATCCACATAGCATATGCAAGAGAGTTGAGAGGGTTACGGCAAAAACTGGATGCACTTCGTGTACAAAACGTACAATCTCTTTCGAAGTATCAGGATTTCATACGGAAACTCGTCTGTTACAAAGGGATTTCATTTTTTCAAACTTATTTGAACTCCTAATTTTTGCGTGTTCAAAATGCACCATCCAAAGCCACATCATCATTTTTCAATCCTTTCTGACTTCATTTGTTATTTCTCATGCATTTACTAATTATTTTGAGATATAAGACCCTAAAATTGAAAAGCATTTCAAATGAACTCCGAAAAGGTTGGAAGTTGGCATGGTATCATCATTTCATCCACATAGCATGTGCAAGAAAGTTGAGAGGGTTACGGCAAAAACTGGATGCACTTCGTGTACAAAACGGACAATCTCTTGCGAAGTATCAAGATTTCATACGGAAACTCGTCTGTTACAAAGGGATTTCATATTTTAAAACTCATTTGAACTCCTGACTTTTTGTGTGTTCAAAATGCACCATCTAAAGCCACATCATCATTTTTCAATCCTTTCTGACTTCATTTGTTATTTTTCATCCATTTACTAATCATTTTGAGCTATAAGACCCTAAAATTGAAAAGCATTTCAAATGAACTCTAAAAAGGTTGGAAGTTGGCATGCAATCATCATTTCATGCACATATCATGTGCAAGAAAGTTGAGAGGGTTACGGCAGAAACTGGATGCACTTCGTGTACAAAACGGACAATCTCTTTCAATGTATCAGGATTTCATACGGAAACTCGTCTATTACA
>NW_025229230.1:25217-26140 GCF_018294505.1 Triticum aestivum | reverse complement strand
AGGGTTTCGGACGAGAACTCATCTGTTACATGGGCACTTCAATGTTTTTTAAACTTATTTGAACTCCGGACTTCTTTTGCGTTCAGTATGCAGCATTCAAAGTGAAGTTATCAATTTCCAACATGTTCTGACTACATTTGCTATTTTCAGTAATTTACCTAATTGTTTAGAGAGCTAAATGACCGTGAAATTGAAAATCACTACAAAATGAACTGTGAAAATGTTGAAAACTTGGCATGGTATCATCATTTCACCCGCATAGGATGTGCGAAAGAGTAGAGAAGTTCACGGCAAAAACTGGACGCACTTCGTGTACAAACTGGACATTCTCTTTCAGAGTATCAGGGTTTCGGTCGAGAACTCATCTGTTACATGGGCACTTCAATGTTTTTTAAACTTATTTGAACTCCGGACTTCTTGTGTGTTCAGTACGCAACATTCAAAGCGACGTCATCAATTTCCAATATGTTCTGACATCATTTACTGTTTTTCAGTCATTTACCTAATTGTTTAGAGAGCTAAATGACCGTGAAATTGAAAATCACTTCAAAATGAACTGTGAAAATGTTGAAACTTGGCATGGTATCATCATGTCACCCGCGTAGCATGTGCGAAATAGTAGAGAGGGTCACGGCAAAAACTGGACGCTCTTCGTGTATGAACTGGACAATCTCTTTCGGAGTATTAGGGTTTCGGACGAGAACTCATCTGTTACATGGGCACTTCAATGTTTTTTAAATTTATTTGAACTCCGGACTTTTTGTCTGTTCAATATGCAGCATTCAAAGCGACGTCATCAATTTCCAACATGTTCTGACATCATTTGCTATTTTTCAGTCATTTACCTAATTGTTTAGAGAGCTAAATGACCGTGAAAGTGAAAATCACTACAAAATGAACTGTGAAAATGTTGAAACTTGGCA
>NW_025229230.1:23969-25207 GCF_018294505.1 Triticum aestivum | reverse complement strand
ATCATTTGCTATTTTTCAGTCATTTACCTAATTGTTTAGAGAGCTAAATGACCGTGAAAGTGAAAATCACTACAAAATGAACTGTGAAAATGTTGAAACTTAGCATGGTATCATCATTTCACCCGCTTAGCATGTGCGAAAGAGTAGAGAGGGTCACGGCAAAAACTGGACGCACTTCGTTTACAAACTGGACAATCTCTTTCAGAGTATGAGGGTTTCGGACGAGAACTCATCTGTTACATGGGCACTTCAATGTTTTTTAAACTTATTTGAACTCCGGACTTCTTTTGCGTTCAGTATGCAGCATTCAAAGCGAAGTTATCAATTTCCAACATGTTCTGACTACATTTGCTATTTTCAGTAATTTACCTAATTGTTTAGAGAGCTAAATGACCGTGAAATTGAAAATCACTACAAAATGAACTGTGAAAATGCTGAAACTTGGCATGGTATCATCATTTCACCCGCATAGGATGTGCGAAAGAGTAGAGAAGTTCACGGCAAAAACTGGACGCACTTCGTGTACAAACTGGACATTCTCTTTCAGAGTATCAGGGTTTCGGTCGAGAACTCATCTGTTACATGGGCACTTCAATGTTTTTTAAACTTATTTGAACTCCGGACTTCTTGTGTGTTCAGTACGCAACATTCAAAGCGACGTCATCAATTTCCAATATGTTCTAACATCATTTACTGTTTTTCAGTCATTTACCTAATTGTTTGGAGAGCTAAATGAACGTGAAATTGAAAATCACTTCAAAATGAACTGTGAAAATGTTGAAACTTGGCATGGTATCATCATGTCACCCGCGTAGCATGTGCGAAATAGTAGAGAGGGTCACGGCAAAAACTGGACGCTCTTCGTGTATGAACTGGACAATCTCTTTCGGAGTATTAGGGTTTCGGATGAGAACTCATCTGTTACATGGGCACTTCAATGTTTTTTAAATTTATTTGAACTCCGGACTTCTTGTCTGTTCAATATGCAGCATTCAAAGCGACGTCATCAATTTCCAACATGTTCTGACATCATTTGCTATTTTTCAGTCATTTACCTAATTGTTTAGAGAGCTAAATGACCGTGAAAGTGAAAATCACTACAAAATGAACTGTGAAAATGTTGAAACTTGGCATGGTATCATCATTTCACCCGCTTAGCATGTGCGAAAGAGTAGAGAGGGTCACGGCAAAAACTGGACGCACTTCGTTTACAAACTGGACAATCTCTTTCAGAGTAT
>NW_025229230.1:23483-23959 GCF_018294505.1 Triticum aestivum | reverse complement strand
ACGTCATCAATTTCCAATATGTTCTGACATCATTTACTGTTTTTCAGTCATTTACCTAATTGTTTAGAGAGCTAAATGACCGTGAAATTGAAAATCACTTCAAAATGAACTGTGAAAATGTTGAAACTTGGCATGGTATCATCATGTCACCCGCGTAGCATGTGCGAAATAGTAGAGAGGGTCACGGCAAAAACTGGACGCTCTTCGTGTATGAACTGGACAATCTCTTTCGGAGTATTAGGGTTTCGGACGAGAACTCATCTGTTACATGGGCACTTCAATGTTTTTTAAATTTATTTGAACTCCGGACTTTTTGTCTGTTCAATATGCAGCATTCAAAGCGACGTCATCAATTTCCAACATGTTCTGACATCATTTGCTATTTTTCAGTCATTTACCTAATTGTTTAGAGAGCTAAATGACCGTGAAAGTGAAAATCACTACAAAATGAACTGTGAAAATGTTGAAACTTGGCA
>NW_025229230.1:22848-23473 GCF_018294505.1 Triticum aestivum | reverse complement strand
AACTCCGGACTTCTTTTGCGTTCAGTATGCAGCATTCAAAGCGAAGTTATCAATTTCCAACATGTTCTGACTACATTTGCTATTTTCAGTAATTTACCTAATTGTTTAGAGAGCTAAATGACCGTGAAATTGAAAATCACTACAAAATGAACTGTGAAAATGTTGAAACTTGGCATGGTATCATCATTTCGTCCGCATAGGATGTGCGAAAGAGTAGAGAAGTTCACGGCAAAAACTAGACGCACTTCGTGTACAAACTGGACATTCTCTTTCAGAGTATCAGGGTTTCGGTCGAGAACTCATCTGTTACATGGGCACTTCAATGTTTTTTAAACTTATTTGAACTCTGGACTTCTTGTGTGTTCAGTACGCAACATTCAAAGCGACGTCATCAATTTCCAATATGTTCTGACATCATTTACTGTTTTTCAGTCATTTACCTAATTGTTTAGAGAGCTAAATGACCGTGAAATTGAAAATCACTTCAAAATGAACTGTGAAAATGTTGAAACTTGGCATGGTATCATCATGTCACACGCATAGGATGTGCGAAAGAGTAGAGAGGGTCACGGAAAAAACTGGACGCACTTCGTGTACAAACTAGACAATCTCTTTTGGAGTATGA
>NW_025229230.1:16694-21791 GCF_018294505.1 Triticum aestivum | reverse complement strand
CAATGTTTTTTAAACTTATTTGAACTCCGGACTTCTTGTGTGTTCAGTATGCAGTATTCAAAGCGATGTCATCAATTTCCAGCTTGTTCTGACATCATTTGCTGTTTTTCAGTCATTTACCTAATGTTTTAGAGAGCTAAATGAGCGTGAAATTGAAAATCACTACAAAATGAACTGTGAAAATGTTGAAACTTGGCATGGTATCATCATTTCACCCGCATAGCATGTGCGAAAGAGTAGAGATGGTCACGGCAAAAACTGGATGCACTTTGTGTACAACTGGACAATCTCTTTCGGAGTATCATGGTTTCGGACGAGAACTCATCTGTTACATGGGCACTTCAATGTTTTTTAAACTTATTTTAACTCCGAACTTCTTGTGTGTTCAGTATGCAACATTCAAAGCGACGTCATCAATTTCCAACATGTTCTAACATCATTTGTTGTTTTTCAGTCATTAACCTAATTGTTTAGAGAGCTAAATGACCGTGAAATTGAAAATCACTACAAAATGAACTGTGAAAATGTTGAAACTTGGCATGGTATCATCCTTTCACCAGCATACCATGTGCGAAAGAGAAGAGATGGTTACGGCAAAAACTAGACGCACTTTGTGTACAAACTGGACAATCTCTTTCGGAGTATCAGGGTTTCGGACGAGAACTCATCTGTTACATGGGCACTTCAATGTTTTTTAAACTTATTTGAACTCCGGACTTCTTGCGTGTTCAGTATGCAGTATTCAAAGCAACGTCATCAATTTCCATCATGTTCTCACATCATTTGGTGTTTTTCAGTCATTTACCTAATTGTTTAGAGAGCTAAATGACCGTGAAATTGAAAATCACTACAAAATGAACTGTGAAAATATTGAGCCTTGCCATGGTATCAGCATTTCATCCGTGTAGCATCTGCGAAATAGTAGAGAGGGTAAAGGCAAAAACTGGAGCTCTTCGTGTACGAACTGGACAATCTCTTTCGGAGTATCGGGGTTTCGGACGAGAACTCATCTGTTACATGGGCACTTCAATGTTTTTTAAACTTATTTGAACTCCAGACTTCTTGTGTGTTCAGTATGCAACATTCAAAGCGACGTCATCAATTTCCAACATGTTCTAACATCATTTGTTGTTTTTCAGTCATTAACCTAATTGTTTAGAGAGCTAAATGACCGTGAAATTGAAAATCACTACAAAATGAACTGTGAAAATGTTGAAACTTGGCATGGTATCATCCTTTCACCCGCATAGCATGTGCGAAAGAGTAGAGATGGTCAAAGCAAAAACTGGATGCACTTTGTGTACAAACGGAACAATCTCTTTCGGAGTATCATGGTGTCGGACGAGAACTCATCTGTTACATGGGCACTTCAATGTTTTTTAAACTTATTTGAACTCCGGACATCTTGTGTGTTCAGTATGCAACATTCAAAGCGACGTCATCAATTTCCAACATGTTCTAACATCATTTGTTGTTTTTCAGTCATTAACCTAATTGTTTAGAGAGCTAAGTGACCGTGAAATTGAAAATCACTACAAAATGAACTGTGAAAATGTTGAAACTTGGCATGGTACCATCATTTCACCTGCATAGCATGTGCGAAAGAGTAGGGATGGTTACGGCAAAAACTGGACGCACTTTGTGTACAAACTGGACAATCTCTTTTGGAGTATCAGGGTTTCAGACGAGAACTCATCTGTTACATTGGCACTTCAATGTTTTTTAGACTTATTTGAACTCTGGACTTCTTGTGTGTTCAGTATGCAGTATTCAGACCAACGTCATCAATTTTCAACATGTTCTCACATCATTTGCTGTTTTTCAGTCATTTACCTAATTGTTTAGAGAGCTAAATGACCATGAAATTGAAAATCACTACAAAATGAACTGTGAAAATATTGAGACTTGGCATGGTATCATCATTTCACCCGTGTAGCATCTGTGAAATAGTAGAGAGGGTCACGGCAAAAACTGGACGCTCTTCGTGTATGAACTGGACAATCTTTTTCGGAGTATCAGGGTTTCGGACGAGAACTCATCTGTTACATGGGCACTTCAATGTTTTTTAAACTTATTTGATGTCAGGACCCCGACTCAATGCCACATCGATCTAGCATGTAACACCTCATATCACTTTGCGGCCTCACGCACGGTATTCCCACGGGTGTCGCCTTACCTTTGCCCGGAACCGTTTGCACCTTTTGGCACACGTATATGATAGCGTCGCTAGCATCCATATGATAAGGAGCCCGGGCTGACATGGCTAGTCGTAAACCCAAAGTGGCACAGACTTACAGGGACAGGCATCCATGACCCAGCATCGAACGTGTCGGTCATCAGTGAGTGAATCCAGGCTGTAGCACTGGGCTAGCAGGACTCCGGTAAACCGGGCTGTAGCGGGCTAACAGGACTCCGGTATTCATCGCGTGACATTTCCCCGAAGGGACAGACACAGGAACGAAGAAGGACACATGCCGGCCAGCCTAAGTGTTCCGGAGCAGTAGCAAGCTACCATGGCTCGGTGGAAACACTAGGAGACATTTCCCGGTAAGAGAGGCTACCAAGGATAAACAACTAGGTTGTCAGATCCCACACATACCAAGCATTTCAATAACATACACACAATATGCTCGATATGTGCAACTACAACATGGCATCACAACATGACTCTACGACTCAAATATTTTAATCAATAGGCTCCAAGGAGCGAGATATTACAAACAGGGGTCTCATGACCCAACAATCAGAACATAAAAGTCAAAGCACAAGCGGAAGCTATCATGTCTGAGAACAGACATCTATAAATGAAAAGGGCTGAGAAGCCTGACTATTTATCAGATCCTGCCGAGGGCACAAGATCGTAGCTGAGGTATCAAGCTAAACGTCGAAGTCCACGCGGAACTACTAGTGAGACTGAAGTCTCTCTGCAAAACATAAAATGGGCAAACGTGAGTACAAATGTACCCAGCAAGACTTACATCAGATCTATCTACATATGCCTCATTATCAACAAAGGGGATGGTGGAGTTTGACTGCAGCAAGCCAGCTTTGACTCGGTGGCTATCCTGAACTACGACTGCAAGTAACTCTTTGAGGGGGCGCACACGAGTCCACATATTCACCATATCAATACACCACTATGGAACCGCTCCCGTCTCCCTACGAGAACGCCATCCATAGCACTCACGCTTATCTTGCGTATTTTAGAGTATCCACTTTCACTTGTCTATGAACTGTACAAGGGGTCCACGTTTCCATATCCGAGGAATCCGGCTATTCGAATAGACAATGATAACCCTGCAGGGGTGTACTTCTTCACACACGCTCTCGCCACTTACCGCCCTGTACACGTCATGTACCTCGGCAACCTTCAAGCGGAAGCCGGGCGAGGGAGTCGGCCACGACCTGACTAACCGAACAAGTCTCTCGTCCAGGTTTATCGCCTATTCGGGTTCCATCCGCAAGGAGATCCGGCCGGGGTGTCGCTCACGGCCCCAAACGATGTGTGCAGGGTTCCCAAGCCCACCAACCGGGTGCCACTTGGTACACCGGGCCACTGTGCCTAGTCTGTCCCAAGCCCACCTGTACCGGGTGCCACTTGGTAGACTACTAACACTACCTACAAACACCAGAAACTAGTTGCAACTCCTGGACAGAGATCATGTTGATTAATAAGTCGAGAGAGCTTGGAGAGCCCGGAGCCCAATGTGTGGTAGTAACTGATCATGGATCACAAACACAGAACTCAGTTCCTGAGGACGGCTGCAATGAGACAACCCACCATGTACTCCTACATGGCCTCTCACCGCTACCTTTACCAAATCGTGTTCACACACTTAGCTCACACACAGTAGGACATGTTCACACGCCTCTGATTCATCCCCGATGAATCAGACCTGACTCAACTCTAAGCAGTAGCAGGCATGACAAACAAGCATGAATGAGTAGGCACAACAGGGCTCAAACAACTCCTACTCATGCTAGTGGGTTTCATCTATTTACTGTGGCAATGACAGGTCATGCAAAGGATAAAGGGGTTCAGCTACCGCAGCAAGTAACAGTTGAATCGTTGTTGTCCTGATGCAGTAAAAGAGAGCAGGAGCGAGAGAGTAGGATTGTATCGGAATGAACAAGGGGGTTTTGCTTGCCTGGCACTTCTGAAGATAACATTGAGTCTTCATCAGTGTCAACGATCACATCATCGGTATCACGTCTATCGAGAGGGGACAAATACCGGCAACACAGAAGGGAACACAATCAATGCAATGCACAATATGATGCATGATCATGACATGGCAAAATGAATGTGTTTTGAGCTAATGCAACTAGCAACAGATTAAATGAAGTTGGTTTGAATACAAGATTCAAATTCAAACTCCATATGTGATTATTTAAATGCCCTTTAATTGATTTGTGCTAAACAGCAGCTATAAGTTGTTCTAACATGCATGAAAATGGTACAGATGGATTCCTTGAATTTTTCTGATAATTTTTCATATATAATTCATTTAATTTGGAGTTACGGTTAATTTTCTATGATTTATTAAAGTTTTAGCTATTTTCTGAAATTATTAAATCATTTAAGATTATTTAAATTCCAGAAAATACTTATTGCGTCAGCCTGACATCATCATGACGTCAGCAGGTCAACAGGGCGCCACCAGGTCAAACCTGACCAGTGGGGTCCACTGGTCAGTGACCCAGGGCTGTTTAGCTCGCTGACAGGTGGGGTCAGGTCAACATCCACGTCATCATGGTCAACTCTGACGTGTGGGTCCACAGTGATTAGATAATATTAAACAGAATTTAAACTAGTGTTAGTTAGGGGCGTGGGCCCAGTAGTCAGTGAGAGGGGGGGGGGTAGTTAGTGGGGTCATTAGCGCTAATTAAGTGACACGTCGACTTCGCCAGAGTTCGGCCGGCGACGACCAAAACTGCGGCGGGAGCTCGCCGGAGTGGCGCTGCGAGCGGTTTTGGGCCAAGCCAAGGGCACCAGAGGGTTGCCCTTGCTTGCGCGCATCCAAAGGAGGCATGCGGGAGGCGCGGGGTGGCCGGAGCTCGCCGGAGTGGAGGCCGCGGCGGCTGCCGGAGCTCGGG
>NW_025229230.1:3646-16684 GCF_018294505.1 Triticum aestivum | reverse complement strand
TGTTTAGCTCGCTGACAGGTGGGGTCAGGTCAACATCCACGTCATCATGGTCAACTCTGACGTGTGGGTCCACAGCGATTAGATAATATTAAACAGAATTTAAACTAGTGTTAGTTAGGGGCGTGGGCCCAGTAGTCAGTGAGAGGGGGGGTTAGTTAGTGGGGTCATTAGCGCTAATTAAGTGACACGTCGACTTCGCCGGAGTTCGGCCGGCGACGACCAAAACTGCGGCGGGAGCTCGCCGGAGTGGCGCTGCGAGCGGTTTTGGGCCAAGCCAAGGGCACCAGAGGGTTGCCCTTGCTTGCGCGCATCCAAAGGAGGCATGCGGGAGGCGCGGGGTGGCCGGAGCTCGCCGGAGTGGAGGCCGCGGCGGCTGCCGGAGCTCGGGTTTGGGCGGAGCGAGGTTAGGGAGCGCTAGGGGGCTGGCTGAGGGGCTATGCGGACTCCTGGGGCGGCTAGGAGCACGCTAGGCTCGTCGGACTGGCCACAGCAGCACGTCAGTGCCATGCCCGGCGTCCATGGCGGACGGCGGCGCTCGGTACGGTGGCTAGCATGGCTACTGCACGGGAAACCAACGGGGAGAGAGGGGAAACGTAGGAGAGCTCACGGAGGGGCTAGCGGAGGAGAAGACGAAGTCGGGGAAGCTCTGGACGCGCCGAATCGGTGGAGTCGATCTCCGGGCACCGGAGGTGAAGACGACGATGCTCCGGTCGGCTGGGGCCTCTTCTGGTCGCGTGACACGACGAGGAGGTCGAGGGAGGACCGGCGGAGCTTCCTGGGGCGTCGGTGAGGCTAGGGGTGGCCGGTGGCCATGGGTACGGCGACGATGGCGGCGAGCTCCGCTCGGTGGTGTGCGCGAGAGGGAAACAGAGGAGGGAATGGGGTCCAGGGGAAGAGAGGGGAGGTGCAGGGGGCGAGGGCGGCTCCGTGGCGTCGCGAGGGAGTCGGGGAGGCTGCCACGGAGAAGCAGGAGGTGGCGTCGGGGCTCTCGGGCGCGCGCCACGCCTCGCCTCTGCCTACTGGCAGATGAAGACGACGAGCGGCGAGGGGGTTTGCGGTGGTGGGCTGGGCCACCAGCTGGACCAGCGATGCGGGGGGGCAAAGCTGGGCCGGTTCGTGGCGCCAGGTAAGCTGGGCTTCTCTCTTCTGTTTTGTTTTTTTTATTTACTGTTTTCTATTTTGCAGGTTTGTTTTGAATTTGGTTTTGAAACCAATTCAATTTATTTTGCTTCTGACAATATTTTTAGGAGCTAAAAGAATTTAAACAATGCTCCACAAAATATTTCAGAATTATTGGACCTATATTTATTTAATAGTAGATATAAATCCAATTCAAATAATTATTGATTTAATTCAAATGCCCAAATTAATGTTTCTGAGACACCAAAATTATTGGTTTGGATTTTACCTCTTGCCAATATTTCCAGAGGATATCAGGAACATTTTCTTGGACACATTTGAGAAGATTTAATTGTTGGTTATTTTTAGAGGTTTCTGAGGCTTTGAAAATTCCTCAATTCAAATTTCATTTGAATTTAAACATGATGCAGCAAGAGGTCTAGCCTAGTGCATTACCAGAAGCTAGGGATGTGACAACTCACCCCCACTAAACAAGAATCTCGTCTCGAGATTCAAGCGTAGGGTAAGGTGAAAGGTAAACGCAACTAGTATAATCTTCACGATCCAGGTTGCACTTCAACTGAACGTTGATTTGTTCACCATCATTTTCTTGATGTCTTGCTCTGAGAAATCCTGCCAACATGACATGGAGGGAAGAAGGAGACTCTAGAAGGGTCGATCTTCTCGAAGATCGAACAACTCACGGAATGAGACATAGGACCATCTCTCGGGTTGAGACACGAGATACACATCAAGAAGGGTGGAAAAAAACGGATGACGAAGGTTCACTAGGTAGACAACAATTTCACGCTTAAGAAGGTGGTAATTGATTGTCAACGTAGCGAGGAGTTGAGTTGCCATGAAACCACAACGAGACACCTTCGGAACCGTGACTCGTAGATATCTCCCCTTAAGTGGCAAAAAGAATTACCTTTGATTCAGATATCATTGAAACTCTTTAAACCAGCCTAAGACAATTCTCGAGCGATCGTTTGGAGGGGGTCAGTAGAATGGCATACTCGGACTTGGATGATGTGGATTACCTTGTTGAAGACAACGTAATGGATGAGTTTGCTCATCACCGGAAATGGAAGAGACCCATGGTAGAATGGCACATTGGCGGTGCAAGCTGGGAACAAAATGCAAATGCTGGGAATGATTCTGGTGACTGGGGAAGAACCCAACAATAGAGAGCGAATTCACTGTTTGAAAGGATCATAGCATTGCCGAGGGAACTGAGAGCAAACCCAGTTAGTGCCGATGATAACACGTAGCGCTTGTGTGTGCTCTCAAGAACTTGAGCATTTCCACAATCATCAAGGTTTTACCAACATCCGTGTCAAGGATCCTGGCAACACAACTTGCTACCATGATGAATGGTGATGGAGGATGCAGATGCGAAGGAGGATAACACTTTCTCAGATTTCACCTTAGCGAGGCCAAGCAAATAAAATCTGGATGATCGACCGGGAGACATTTAGCACTCCGCTTCTAATGTTCTTCTTGATGTGCTAGTGTATCCCACTCAAAGATATGGTTTGATAACTAGAACATCAGGTAAAAGGTCGGACTTCGGGAGCAATAGAATCCATAAGGAACAGTTACGGCGGTAATCCTGCGAAATCCTTATGGGGAGGTGGCCAACTTCCTCAAACAAGATACTACAATAAGAAGTCTTCCGGCTGGGTGTGTTGGCCACGACATCCACCTTACCGGTTATCGAGGAACCAATATTATAGTTCTTGGGAAATATTCCAACCATCATATCTGCCTGAGACTCAGATCTGGTTGGTGTCAGGATATTCCAGACTCATCGAGTCTAGGAAGAAAAATGAAAGTTTGCAACACAAATCGACGAGATGACGTTGCGAGATTCTCAGGAAATGAACTACGATAGCAAGCTCCAAAACATGAGCTGGTTCTGCTACAAACATGTGAAACACGTTGTCCCAGACAAGCATGCCCACATGGTAGTCTTACAATAAAACACTACCGAGTTCTGGTTGGGAACCATCATTGAGGATATAGGAATCTTGTGCAGGAACTAGTATTTGCACAGCAACTCCTTTACCTTGAACAAATCAATCAGTGGCTTGGTGTGCTAGGGATACATATAGAATGAAGGTTGCAAGTCTCCAGACCACAGAATACTTCGCACATGTGTATGACTGACTTGGGATGATTCCAGAGGAAGCAAAACTAACTTTCTCAAATTCACGGCGGCAACTTTCACCAAATGCACGTGTATAAGAGAAAGTCACTCCTTTCATCAAACAAATACTTCATGAGCTAGCATGAAGAAAATGCTTTCAAAAGTTTCCAACACTAGCTTAATGTTCAACAACATCATGGAGGAGATAAGGATGTTGCCAATGGGCTCAGCAACAATTCATCCAGATTCCCATGGAGATGGAATTCCATAACTATGTGATCAAGGTGATAGTATTGGTCAGACCAAAGACGTAATGGTGTATGCTCGAGGGATCCACCACGAATAAGACAACATTACGAGCATCGTTGGTACTGATTTGATTTGACGATAGCCCACACTCAAATCAAAGGATTGATAAGACAATAGGTCCAGCAACTGATCACAAGGACCAATCGATGAAGATATCATCTTTCTTCAACACACACTACACAAGAATATCCCTTTGGAACGAACTAAGTCAGACAAGCTTTTATCTTCCAACTCTCCAAGTTGTTGTCTAGCTTAACCAACTAGCTCAGGGATATCTAACACCAATTCTTGGAGAGAAGGTGGTTCACAAGAAACCAACTTGATCACGAACTCAACATAGCGGTCAGGTGACAACCCGGTAACACCTCCAAGAAGATATTTGGAAAGTCACGAATCACCGGTATGTTACTAAGCTTGAGAACAATCTTGCTTTTGAGGGCAAGACGATATGATCAGATGAGTGAGGACTTGACAAGATCCTAACTCATCAATCGAAGGGTGCACCGAAATAAGGACTAGGTAGCACGATCAGTCTTAGAAGGATGATTCGAAAACCAACATACTAAGAATGAAATTATTATCCTTTAACTACCAAGCAACAGAGTTGCCAGCAGTATTGATTTCACACATCACAATTCATTTGTCGGTATTCCGGTTGCATCAACACGAGGGCCGAGGAATGAACAGTGATGGCAAGAAGTATCACTGTACCAAGAGTTCATGGGATTATGTGCAATTCCTATAACAATCTCGATATAAAATATGTAATACTCCAAGGTAGAGCAGAACCAAAAGTTGGATTGGCATTTGATCTGCGGAATACAACTACTTTGACCCAATCCTAGATATGGAAGAGGTACTGGAGTTTGTTTCTCCTAGTCATCCCGGAATGGAATGGCTTGACAGACCACAAGAGTCATAGGCATCGATGAACGAATGCACGCATACTCTTGACTATCAATTGATAGACGAGGGTCAGAATGCAACTAAAGAGAACAACTCAAAGGAACATATAACTTTCTGAGTTGTGGATGCATAGATTAGTATGTCGAACCAAGTTCAACATATTTCTTCCGGATAACCCATGCAGAAAGGTAGAACTGGCAGAGTAACGATTTATGAGTGGAGATCTCCTCAAGAGTACTCTAATTGTGATCTTTTAATCCAGAAGAACTCCTGCCAAGAGTGGTTCATGGTAATTGGAAGAAGGAAATACCACGGACCTCGAGGACTATCACAAGGTTACTAATATCCTAAAGGAGCTAGCAATTACTAACAACATGAAGTAGGTAGAGTGAATCTTGGGTTCAAGAACCCAGGAGCAGAATACCTACTACTAAGTAGCATCACGGGATGCTTTCGAGAATGATGGCCAGAATCATCACACTGGGAACACAAATCCTGGCTAATTACTAGATGATCCCCTAAGACACCTAGGGTCACAATAATATCTCCAACATATATGGCAAGGTAACGAAGTACCTCAACTCACTGATTAGTGTGGTTAATCTGGCCCATGGAAACATTGAAACGGGAAGAAAGGATTTGCAATTGCATCAGACTACTTAGAAACCTGGGATGACTCGGACAGCATAACGGCTGTAAATGCTCAGAAAAGATTTGAGACATTCACAAAAATGGTGGCATAACCACTCAGAAGCACAATATCAAGGTTTCGAGATCAACAATTAACATACGGGAGTAGTAGGAACTGAACTGAGACTTAAGTCCAACAATCTTATAAGTCTACGGATTAGTAACACGTGATCCTGATAGAAAGAAGAGATAGCCTAGTTCTTAATCCCCATAGAAGAGAAGATGATGACTCAGATCAGAAGGCCATGAGGTATAAGGAGTAAAAGAGCCTTACGTATCATCCCACAATCAATTCCCTTATATAACTAAGGAATTTCTAGACTCAACTTCGACCAGTTTGGCTTGGTAATCCTACAGGCAGTCAAGCTCTGATACCAACGCTGTCAGGACCCCGACTCAATGCCACATCGATCTAGCATGTAACACCTCATATCACTTTGCGGCCTCACGCACGGTATTCCCACGGGTGTCGCCTTACCTTTGCTCGGGACCGTTTGCGCCTTTTGGCACACGTATATGATAGCGTCGCTAGCATCCATATGATAAGGAGCCCGGGCTGACATGGCTAGTCGTAAACCCAAAGTGGCACAGACTTACAGGGACAGGCATCCATGACCCAGCATCGAACGTGTCGGTCATCA
Source organism: Triticum aestivum (assembly GCF_018294505.1). Lineage (NCBI taxonomy): Eukaryota > Viridiplantae > Streptophyta > Magnoliopsida > Poales > Poaceae > Triticum > Triticum aestivum. Next base: position 10,867 of record NW_025229230.1, on the reverse strand, counting down.
GCGAGTGAATCCAGGCTGTAGCACTGGGCTAGCAGGACTCCGGTAAACCGGGCTGTAGCGGGCTAACAGGACTCCGGTATTCATCGCGTGACATTTCCCCGAAGGGACAGACACAGGAACGAAGAAGGACACATGCCGGCCAGCCTAAGTGTTCCGGAGCAGTAGCAAGCTACCATGGCTCGGTGGAAACACTAGGAGACATTTCCCGGTAAGAGAGGCTACCAAGGATAAACAACTAGGTTGTCAGATCCCACACATACCAAGCATTTCAATAACATACACACAATATGCTCGATATGTGCAACTACAACATGGCATCACAACATGACTCTACGACTCAAATATTTTAATCAATAGGCTCCAAGGAGCGAGATATTACAAACAGGGGTCTCATGACCCAACAATCAGAGCATACAAGTCAAAGCACAAGCGGAAGCTATCATGTCTGAGTACAGACATCTATAAATGAAAAGGGCTGAGAAGCCTGACTATTTATCAGATCCTGCTGAGGGCACAAGATCGTAGCTGAGGTATCAAGCTAAACGTCGAAGTCCACGCGGAACTACTAGTGAGACTGAAGTCTCTCTGCAAAACATAAAATGGGCAAACGTGAGTACAAATGTACCCAGCAAGACTTACATCAGATCTATCTACATATGCCTCATTATCAACAAAGGGGATGGTGGAGTTTGACTGCAGCAAGCCAGCTTTGACTCGGTGGCTATCCTGAACTACGACTGCAAGTAACTCTTTGAGGGGGCGCACACGAGTCCACATATTCACCATATCAATACACCACTATGGAACCGCTCCCGTCTCCCTACGAGAACGCCATCCATAGCACTCACGCTTATCTTGCGTATTTTAGAGTATCCACTTTCACTTGTCTATGAACTGTACAAGGGGTCCACGTTTCCAAATCCGAGGAATCCGGCTATTCGAATAGACAATGATAACCCTGCAGGGGTGTACTTCTTCACACACGCTCTCGCCACTTACCGCCCTGTACACGTCATGTACCTCGGCAACCTTCAAGCGGAAGCCGGGCGAGGGAGTCGGCCACGACCTGACTAACCGAACAAGTCTCTCGTCCAGGTTTATCGCCTATTCGGGTTCCATCCGCAAGGAGATCCGGCCGGGGTGTCGCTCAAGGCCCCAAACGATGTGTGCAGGGTTCCCAAGCCCACCAACCGGGTGCCACTTGGTACACCGGGCCACTGTGCCTAGTCTGTCCCAAGCCCACCTGTACCGGGTGCCACTTGGTAGACTACTAACACTACCTACAAACACCAGAAACTAGTTGCAACTCCTGGACAGAGATCATGTTGATTAATAAGTCGAGAGAGCTTGGAGCGCCCGGAGCCCAATGTGTGGTAGTAACTGATCATGGATCACAAACACAGAACTCAGTTCCTGAGGACGGCTGCAATGAGACAACCCACCATGTACTCCTACATGGCCTCTCACCGCTACCTTTACCAAATCGTGTTCACACACTTAGCTCACACACAGTAGGACATGTTCACACGCCTCTGATTCATCCCCGATGAATCAGACCTGACTCAACTCTAAGCAGTAGCAGGCATGACAAACAAGCATGAATGAGTAGGCACAACAGGGCTCAAACAACTCCTACTCATGCTAGTGGGTTTCATCTATTTACTGTGGCAATGACAGGTCATGCAAAGGATAAAGGGGTTCAGCTACCGCAGCAAGTAACAGTTGAATCGTTGTTGTCCTGATGCAGTAAAAGAGAGCAGGAGCGAGAGAGTAGGATTGTATCGGAATGAACAAGGGGGTTTTGCTTGCCTGGCACTTCTGAAGATAACATTGAGTCTTCATCAGTGTCAACGATCACATCATCGGTATCACGTCTATCGAGAGGGGACAAATACCGGCAACGCAGAAGGGAACACAATCAATGCAATGCACAATATGATGCATGATCATGACATGGCAAAATGAATGTGTTTTGAGCTAATGCAACTAGCAACAGATTAAATGAAGTTGGTTTGAATACAAGATTCAAATTCAAACTCCATATGTGATTATTTAAATGCCCTTTAATTGATTTGTGCTAAACAGCAGCTATAAGTTGTTCTAACATGCATGAAAATGGTACAGATGGATTCCTTGAATTTTTCTGATAATTTTTCATATATAATTTATTTAATTTGGAGTTACGGTTAATTTTCTATGATTTATTAAAGTTTTAGCTATTTTCTGAAATTATTAAATCATTTAAGATTATTTAAATTCCAGAAAATACTTATTGCGTCAGCCTGACATCATCATGACGTCAGCAGGTCAACAGGGCGCCTCCAGGTCAAACCTGACCAGTGGGGTCCACTGGTCAGTGACCCAGGGCTGTTTAGCTCGCTGACAGGTGGGGTCAGGTTAACATCCACGTCATCATGGTCAACTCTGACGTGTGGGTCCACAGTGATTAGATAATATTAAACAGAATTTAAACTAGTGTTAGTTAGGGGCGTGGGCCCAGTAGTCAGTGAGAGGGGGGGGTTAGTTAGTGGGGTCATTAGCGCTAATTAAGTGACACGTCGACTTCGCCGGAGTTCGGCCGGCGACGACCAAAACTGCGGCGGGAGCTCGCCGGAGTGGCGATGCGAGCGGTTTTGGGCCAAGCCAAGGGCACCAGAGGGTTGCCCTTGCTTGCGCGCATCCAAAGGAGGCAAGCGGGAGGCGCGGGGTGGCCGGAGCTCGCCGGAGTGGAGGCCGCGGCGGCTGCCGGAGCTCGGGTTTGGGCGGAGCGAGGTTAGGGAGCGCTAGGGGGCTGGCTGAGGGGCTATGCGGACTCCTGGGGCGGCTAGGAGCACGCTAGGCTCGTCGGACTGGCCGCAGCAGCACATCAGTGCCATGCCCGACGTCCATGGCGGACGGCGGCGCTCGGTACGGTGGCTAGCATGGCTACTGCACGGGAAACCAACGGGGAGAGAGGGGAAACGTAGGAGAGCTCACGGAGGGGCTAGCGGAGGAGAAGACGAAGTCGGGGAAGCTCTGGACGCGCCGAATCGGTGGAGTCGATCTCCAGGCACCGGAGGTGAAGACGACGATGCTCCGGTCGGCTGGGGCCTCTTCTGGTCGCGTGACACGACGAGGAGGTCGAGGGAGGACCGGCGGAGCTTCGTGGGGCGTCGGTGAGGCTAGGGGTGGCCGGTGGCCATGGGTACGGCGACGATGGCGGCGAGCTCCGCTCGGTGGTGTGCGCGAGAGGGAAACAGAGGAGGGAATGGGGTCCAGGGGAAGAGAGGGGAGGTGCAGGGGGCGAGGGTGGCTCCGTGGCGTCGCGAGGGAGTCGGGGAGGCTGCCACGGCGAAGCAGGAGGTGGCGTCGGGGCTCTCGGGCGCGCGCCACGCCTCGCCTCTGCCTACTGGCAGAGGAAGACGACGAGCGGCGAGGGGGTTTGCAGTGGTGGGCTGGGCCACCAGCTGGGCCAGCGATGGGGGGGGGCAAAGCTGGGCCGGTTCGTGGCGCCAGGTAAGCTGGGCTTCTCTCTTCTGTTTTTTTTTATTTACTGTTTTCTATTTTGCAGGTTTGTTTTGAATTTGGTTTTGAAACCAATTCAATTTATTTTGCTTCTGACAATATTTTTAGGAGCTAAAAGAATTTAAACAATGCTCCACAAAATATTTCAGAATTATTGGACCTATATTTATTTAATAGTAGATATAAATCCAATTCAAATAATTATTGATTTAATTCAAATGCCCAAATTAATGTTTCTGAGACACCAAAATTATTGGTTTGAATTTTACCTCTTGCCAACATTTCCAGAGGATATCAGGAACATTTTCTTGGACACATTTGAGAAGATTTAATTGTTGGTTATTTTTAGAGGTTTCTGAGGCTTTGAAAATTCCTCAATTCAAATTTCATTTGAATTTAAACATGATGCAGCAAGAGGTCTAGCCTAGTGCATTACCAGAAGCTAGGGATGTGACATTTGAACTCCGGACTTCTTCTATGTTCAATATGCAGCATTCAAAGTGATGTCATCAATTTCCAACATGTTCTGACATCATTTGCTATTTTTCAGTCATTTAAATAATTGTTTACAGAGCTAAATGGACAATCTCTTTCGGAGCATCAGGGTTTCGGACGAGAACTCATCTATTACATGGGCACTTCAATGTTTTTTAAACTTATTTGAACTCCAGACTTCTTGTGTGTTCAGTATGCAGCATTCAAAGCAACGTCATAAATTTCCAACATGTTCTAACATCATTTGCTATTTTTCAGTCATTTACCTAATTGTTTAGAGAGCTAAATGACCGTGAAATAGAAAATCACTACAAAATGAACTGTGAAAATGTTGAAACTTGGCATGGTATCATCATTTCACCCGCATAGCATGTGCAAAAGAGTAGAGACGGTTACGGAAAAACTGGACGCACTTTGTGTACAAACTGGACAATCTCTTTCGGAGCATCAGGGTTCCGGACAAGAACTCATCTGTTACATGGGCACTTCAATGTTTTTTAAACTTATTTGAACTCCGGACTTCTTGTGTGTTCAGTATGCAGTATTCAAAGCGACGTCAGCAATTTCCAACATGTTCTGACATCATTTGCTGTTTTTCAGTCATTTACCTAATTGTTTAGAGAGCTAAATGACCGTGAAATTGAAAATCACTACAAAATGAACTGTGAAAATGTTGAAACTTGGCATGGTATCATCATTTCACCCGCATAGCATGTGCGAAAGAGTAGAGATGGTCATAGCAAAACTGGATGCACTTTGTGTACAAACTGGACAATCTCTTTCAGAGTATCAGGGTTTCGGACGAGAACTCATCTATTACATGGGCACTTCAATGTTTTTTAAACTTATTTGAACTCCGGACTTCTTGTGTGTTCAGTATGCAGTATTCAAAGCAACGTCATCAATTTCCAACTTGTTCTCACATCATTTGCTGTTTTTCAGTCATTTACCTAATTGTTACAGAGCTAAATGACCGTGAAATTGAAAATCACTACAAAATGAACTGTGAAAATATTGAGACTTGGCATGGTATCATCATTTCACCCGTGTAGCATCTGCGAAATAGTAGAGAGGGTCACGGCAAAAACTGGACGCTCTTCGTGTACGAACTGGACTATCTCTTTCGGAGTATCAGGGTTTCGGACGAGAACTCATCTGTTACATGGGCACTTCAATGTTTTTTAAACTTATTTGAACTCCGGACTTCTTCTGTGTTCAATATGCAGCATTCAAAGTGATGTCATCAATTTCCAACATGTTCTGACATCATTTGCTATTTTTTAGTCATTTACCTAATTGTTTAGAGAGCTAAATGGACAATCTCTTTCGGAGCATCAGGGTTTCGGACGAGAACTCATCTGTTACATGGGCACTTCAATGTTTTTTAAACTTATTTGAACTCCGGACTTCTTGTGTGTTCAGTATGCAGCATTCAAAGCGACGTCATAAATTTCCAACATGTTCTAACATCATTTGCTGTTTTCAGTCATTTACCTAATTGTTTAGAGAGCTAAATGACCGTGAAATAGAAAATCACTACAAAATGAACTGTGAAAATGTTGAAACTTGGCATGGTATCATCATTTCACCCGCATAGCATGTGCGAAAGAGTAGAGACGGTTACGGAAAAACTGGACGCACTTCGTGTACAAACTGGACAATCTCTTTCGGAGCATCAGGGTTTCAGACGAGAACTCATCTGTTACATGGGCACTTCAATGTTTTTTAAACTTATTTGAACTCCGGACTTCTTGTGTGTTCAGTATGCAGTATTCAAAGCGACGTCATCAATTTCCAACATGTTCTGACATCGTTTGTTGTTTTTCAGTCATTTACCTAATTGTTTAGAGAGCTAAATGACCGTGAAATTGAAAATGACTACAAAATGAACTGTGAAAATGTTGAAACTTGGCATGGTATCATCATTTCACCCGCATAGCATGTGCAAAAGAGTAGAGATGGTCATAGCAAAACTGGATGCACTTTGTGTACAAACTAGACAATCTCTTTCGGAGTATCATGGTTTCGGACGAGAACTCATCTGTTACATGGGCACTTCAATGTTTTTTAAACTTATTTGCACTCCGGACTTCTTGTGTGTTCAGTATGCAACATTCAAAGCGACGTCATCAATTTCCAACATGTTCTAACATCATTTGTTGTTTTTCAGTTATTAACCTAATTGTTTAGAGAGCTAAATGACCGTGAAATTGAAAATCACTACAAAATGAACTGTGAAAATGTTGAAACTTGGCATGCTATCATCATTTCACCCGCATAGCATGTGCGAAAGAGTAGAGATGGTTACGGCAAAAACTGGACGCACTTTGTGTACAAACTGGACAATCTCTTTCGGAGTATCAGGGTTTCAGACAAGAACTCATCTGTTACATGGGCACTTCAATGTTTTTTAAACTTATTTGAACTCCGGGCTTCTTGTGTGTTCAGTATGCAGTATTCAAAGCAACTTCATCAATTTCCAACATGTTCTCACATCATTTGCTGTTTTTCAGTCATTTACCTAATTGTTTAGAGAGCTAGATGACCGTGAAATTGAAAATCACTACAAAATGAACTGTGAAAATATTGAGATTTGGAATGGTCTCATCATTTCACCCGTGTAGTATCTGCGAAATAGTAGAGAGGGTCACGGCAAAAACTGGACGCTCTTCGTGTATGAACTGGACAATCTCTTTCGGAGTATCAGGGTTTCGGACGAGAACTCATCTGTTACATGGGCACTTCAATGTTTTTTAAACTAATTTGAACTCCGGACTTCTTTTGCGTTCAGTATGCAGCATTCAAAGCGAAGTTATCAATTTCCAACATGTTCTGACTACATTTGCTATTTTCAGTCATTTACCTAATTGTTTAGAGAGCTAAATGACCGTGAAATTGAAAATCACTACAAAATGAACTGTGAAAATGTTGAAACTTGGCATGGTATCATGATTTTACCCACATAGCATGTGAGAAAGAGTTGAGAAGGTCACGGCAAAAATTGGACGCACTTCGTGTACAAACTGGACAATCTCTTTCGGAGTATCAGGGTTTCGGTCGAGAACTCATCTATTACATGGGCACTTCAATGTTTTTTAAACTTATTTGAACTCCGGACTTCTTGTGTGTTCAGTATGCAACATTCAAAGCGACGTCATCAATTTCCAACCTGTTCTGACATCATTTACTGTTTTTAGTCATTTACCTAATTGTTTAGAGAGC
>NW_025229230.1:0-3585 GCF_018294505.1 Triticum aestivum | reverse complement strand
AATGAACTATGAAAATGTTGAAACTTGGCATGGTATCATCATTTCACCCGCATAGCATGTGAGAAAGAGTAGAGATTGTCACGGAAAAAACTGGACGCACTTCGTGTACAAACTGGACAATCTCTTTTGGAGTATCAGGGTTTCAGACGAGAACTCATCTGGTACAAGGGCCCTTCAATGTTTTTTAAACTTATTTGAACTCCGGACTTATATTGCATTCAGTATGCAGCATTCAAAGCGAAGTTATCAATTTCCAACATGTTCTGACTACATTTGCTATTTTCAGTCATTTACCTAATTGTTTAGATAGCTAAATGACCGTGAAGTTGAAAATCACTACAAAATGAACTCTGAAAATGTTGAAACTTGGCATGGTATCATCATTTCACCCGTATAGCATGTGCAAAAGAGTAGAGAGGGTCATGGCAAAAACTGGACGCACTTCGTGTACAAACTGCACAATCTCTTTCGGAGTATCAGGGTTTCGGACGAGAACTCATCTGTTACATGGGCACTTCAATGTTTTTTAAACTTATTTCAACTCCGGACTTCTTGTATGTTCAGTATGCAGTATTCAAAGCGACGTCATCAATTTCCAACATGTTTTCACATCATTTTCTGTTTTTCAGTCATTTACCTAATTGTTTAGAGAGCTAAATGACCGTGAAATTGAAAATCACTACAAAATGAACTGTGAAAATGTTGAGACTTGGCATGGTATCATCATTTGACCCGCATAGCATGTGCGAAATAGTAGAGAGGGTCACGGCAAAAACTGGACGCTCTTCGTGGACGAACTGGACAATCTCTTTCGGAGTATCAGGGTTTCGGACGAGAACTCATCTGTTACATGGGCACTTCAATGTTTTTTAAACTTATTTGAACTCCAGACTTCTTGTGTGTTCAATATGTAGCATTCAAAGCGATGTCATCAATTTCCAACATGTTCTGACATCATTTGCTATTTTTTAATCATTTACCTAATTGTTTAGAGAGCTAAATGACCGTGAAAGTGAAAATCACTACAAAATGAACTGTGAAAATGTTGAAACTTGGCACGGTATCATCATTTCACCCGCATAGCATGTGCGAAAGAGTAGAGAGGGTCACGGCAAAAACTGGATGCACTTCGTGTACAAACTGGACAATCTCTTTCAGAGTATCAGGGTTTCGGACGAGAACTCATCTGTTACATGGGCACTTCAATGTTTTTTAAACTTATTTGAACTCCCGACTTCTTGTGTGTTCAGTATGCAGCATTCAAAGAAAAGTTATCAATTTCCAACATGTTCTGACTACATTTGCTATTTTCAGTAATTTACCTAATTGTTTAGAGAGCTAAATGACCGTGAAATTGAAAATCACTACAAAATGAAATGTGAAAATGTTGAAACTTGGCATGGTATCATCATTTCACCCGCATAGCATGTGCGAAAGAGTAGAGAAGGTCACGGCAAAAACTGGACGCACTTTGTGTACAAACTGGACAATCTCTTTCGAAGTATCAGGGTTTCGGTGGAGAACTCATCTGTTACATGGGCACTTCAATGTTTTTTGAACTTATTTGAACTCCAGACTTCTTGTGTGTTCAGTATGCAACATTGAAAGCGACGTCATCAATTTCCAATATGTTCTGACATCATTTACTATTTTTCAGTCATTTACCTAATTGTTTAGAGAGCTAAATGACTGTGAAATTGAAGATCACTACAAAATGAACTGTGAAAATGTTGAAACTTGGCATGGTATCATCATTTCACCCGCATAGCATGTGCGAAAGAGTAGAGAGGGTCACGGCAAAAACTGGACGCACTTCGTGTACAAACTGCACAATCTCTTTCGGAGTATCAAGGTTTCGGACAAGAACTCATCTGTTACATGGGCACTTCAATGTTTTTTAAACTTATTTCAACTCCGGACTTCTTGTGTGTTCAGTATGTAGTATTGAAAGCGACGTCATCAATTTCCAACATGTTTTCACATCATTTTCTGTTTTTCAGTCATTTACCTAATTGTTTAGAGAGCTAAATGACCGTGAAACTGAAAATCACTACAAAATGAACTGTGAAAATGTTGAGACTTGGCATGGTATCATCATTTCACCCACGTAGCATGTGCGAAATAGTAGAGAGGGTCACGGCAAAAACTAGACGATCTTCATGTACGAACTGGACAATCTCTTTCGGAGTATCAGGGTTTCGGACGAGGACTCATCTGTTACATGGGCACTTCTATGTTTTTTAAACTTATTTGAACTCCGGACTTCTTTTGCGTTTAGTATGAAGCATTCAAAGCGAAGTTATCAATTTCCAACATGTTCTGACTACATTTGCTATTTTCAGTCATTTACCTAATTGTTTAGATAGCTAAATGACCGTGAAGTTGAAAATCACTACAAAATGAACAGTGAAAATGTTGAAACTTGGCATGGTATCATCATTTCACCCGCATAGCATGTGCGAAAGAGTAGAGAGGGTCACGGCAAAAACTGGACGCACTTCGTGTACAAACTACAGAATCTATTTCGGAGTATCAGGGTTTCGGACAAGAACTCATCTGCTACATGGGCACTTCAATGTTTTTTAAACTTATTTGAACTCTGGACTTCTTGTGTGTTCAATATGCAGTATTCAAAGCAACATCATCAATTTCCAACATGTTCTCACATCATTTGCTGTTTTTCAGTCATTTACCTAATTGTTTAGAGAGCTAAATGACCGTGAAATTCAAAATCACTACAAAATGAACTATGAAAATGTTGAGACTTGGCATGGTATCATCATTTCACCCGCATAGCATGTGCGAAATAGTAGAGAGGGTCACGGCAAAAACTGGACGCTCTTCGTATACGAACTGGACAATCTCTTTCGGAGTATCAGGGTTTCGGACGAGAACTCATCTGTTACATGGGCACTTCAATGTTTTTTAAACTTATTTGAACTCAGGACTTCTTGTGTGTTCAATATGCAGCATTCAAAGCGACGTCATCAATTTCCAACATGTTCTGACATCATTTGCTATTTTTTCAGTCATTTACCTAATTGTTTAGAGAGCTAAATGACCATGAAAGTGAAAATCACTACAAAATGAACTGTGAAAATGTTGAAACTTTGTCAGGTCCCCGACTCGATGTCACATCGATCTAGCTGGTAACACCTCATATCACTTTGCGGCCTCACGCACGGTATCCCCACGGGTGTCGTCTTACCTTTTTCCCGGGACCGTTTGCGCCTTTTGGCTCACGTATATGATAGTGTCGCTAGCATCCATATGATAAAGAGCCCGGGCTGACATGACTAGTCGTAAACCCAAAGTGGCACAGACTTACAGGGACAGGCATCCATGACCCAGCTTCGAACGTGTCGGTCATCAGCAAGTGGGTCCGGGCTGTAGCACTGGGCTAGCAGGACTCCGGTAAACCGGGCTGTAGCGGGCTAACAGGACTCCGGTACTCAAAGCGTGACATTTCCCCGAAGGGACAGACACAGGAACGAAGAAGGACACATGCCGGCCAGCCTAAGTGTTCCAGAGCAGTAGCAAGCTACCATGGCTCAGCGGTAACACTAGGAGACATTTCCCGGTAAG
>NW_025229229.1:25448-26142 GCF_018294505.1 Triticum aestivum | reverse complement strand
ATTTGTTTAGAGAGCTAAATGACGGTGAAATTGAAAATCACTACAAAATGAACTCTGAAAATGTTGGAACTTGGCATGGTATCATCATTTCGCCCGCATAGCATGTGCAAAAGAGTAGAGAGGGTCACGGCGAAAACTGGGCGCACCTCGTGTACAAACTGGACAATCTCTTTCGGAGTATCAGGGTTTCGGACGAGAACTCATCTGTTACACGGGCACTTCAATGTTTTTTAAACTTATTTGAACTCCAGCCTATTTTTGCGTTCAGTATGCATCATTCAAAGCGACATCATCAATTTCCAACACGTTCTGACATCATTTCCTATTTTTCAGTCATTTACCGATTTGTTTAGAGAGCTAAATGACGGTGAAATTGAAAATCAATACAAAATGAACTCTGAAAATGTTGGAACTTGGCATGGTATCATCATATCGCCCGCATAGCATGTGCAAAAGAGTAGAGAGGGTCACGGCGAAAACTGGACGCACCTCGTGTACAAACTGGACAATCTCTTTCGGAGTATCAGGGTTTCGGACGAGAACTCATCTGTTACACGGGCACTTCAATGTTTTCTAAACTTATTTGAACTCCAGCCTATTTTTGCATTCAGTATGCAACATTCAAAGCGACGTCATCAATTTCCAACAGGTTCTGACATCATTTGCTGTTTTTCAGTCATTTCCCGATTTGTTT
>NW_025229229.1:23311-23906 GCF_018294505.1 Triticum aestivum | reverse complement strand
GGAGCTAAATGACGGTGAAATTGAAAATCACTACAAAATGAACTCTGAAAATGTTGGAACTTGGCATGGTATCATCATTTCGCCCGCATAGCATGTGCAAAAGAGTAGAAAGGGTCACGGCGAAAACTAGACGCACCTCGTGTACAAACTGGACAATCTCTTTCGGAGTATCAGGGTTTCGGACGAGTACTCATTTGTTACATGGGCACTTCAATGTTTTTTAAACTTATTTGAACTCCAGCCTATTTTTGCGTTCAGTATGCATCATTCAAAGTGACATCATCAATTTCCAACATGTTCTGACATCAGTTGCTGTTTTTCAGTCATTTACCGATTTGTTTAGGGAGCTAAATGACGGTGAAATTGAAAATCACTACAAAATGAACTCTGAAAATGTTGGAACTCGGCATGGTATCATCATTTCGCCCGCATAGCATGTGCAAAAGAGTAGAGTGGGTCACGGCGAAAACTGGACGCACCTCGTGTACAAACTGGACAATCTCTTTCGGAGTATCAGGGTTTCGGACGAGAACTCATCTGTTACACGGGCACTTCAATGTTTTTTAAACTTATTTGAACTCCAGCCTATTTTTGC
>NW_025229229.1:16524-17957 GCF_018294505.1 Triticum aestivum | reverse complement strand
TGGCATCAATTGCTGTTTTTCAGTCATTTACCGATTTGTTTAGGGAGCTAAATGACGGTGAAATTGAAAATCACTACAAAATGAACTCCGAAAATATTGGAACTTGGCATGGTATCATCATTTCGCCCGCATAGCATGTGCAAAAGAGTAGAGAGGGTCACGGCGAAAACTGGACGCGCCTCGTGTACAAACTGGACAATCTCTTTCGGAGTATCAGGGTTTCGGACGAGAACTCATCTGTTACACGGGCGCTTCAATGTTTTTTAAATTATTTGAACTCCAGCCTATTTTTGCATTCAGTATGCATCATTCAAAGCGACATCATCAATTTCCAACACGTTTTGACATCATTTGCTATTTTTCAGTCATTTACCGATTTGTTTAGGGAGCTAAATGACGGTGAAATTGAAAATGACTACAAAATGAACTCCGAAAATGTTGGAACCTGGCATGGTATCATCGTTTCGCCCGCATAGCATGTGCAAAAGAGTAGAGAGGGTCAAGGCGAAAACTGGACGCACCTCGTGTACAAACTGGCCAATCTCTTTCGGAGTATCAGGGTTTCGGACGAGAACTCATCTGTTACACGGGCACTTCAATGTTTTTTAAACTTATTTGAACTCCAGCCTATTTTGCATTCAGTATGCATCATTCAAAGCGACATCATCAATTTCCAACACGTTCTGACATCATTTGCTGTTTTTCAGTCATTTACCGATTTGTTTAGGGAGCTAAATGACGGTGAAATTGAAAATCACTACAAAATGAACTCCGAAAATGTTGGAACTTGTCATGGTATCATCGTTTCGCCCGCATAGCATGTGCAAAAGAGTAGAGAGGGTCACGGCGAAAACTGGACTCACCTCGTGTACAAACTGGACAATCTCTTTCGGAGTATCAGGGTTTCGGACGAGAACTCATCTGTTACACGGGCACTTCAATGTTTTTTAAACTTATTTGAACTCCAGCCTATTTTTGCATTTAGTATGCATCATTCAAAGCGACATCATCAATTTCCAACACGTTCTGACATCATTTGCTGTTTTTCAGTCATTTACCGATTTGTTTAGGGAGCTAAATGACGGTGAAATTGAAAATCACTACAAAATGAACTCCGAAAATGTTGGAACTCGGCATGGTATCATCGTTTCGCCCACATAGCATGTGCAAAAGAGTAGGGATGGTCACGGCGAAAGCTGGACGCACCTCGTGTACAAACTGGACAATCTCTTTCGGAGTATCAGGGTTTCGGACAAGAACTCATCTGTTACACGGGCACTTCTATGTTTTCTAAACTTATTTGAACTCCAGCCTATTTTTGCGTTCAGTATGCATCATTCAAAGTGACGTCATCAATTTCCAACATGTTCTGACATCATTTGCTGTTTTTCAGTCATTTTCCGATTTGTTTAGGGAGCTAAATGACGGTGAAA
>NW_025229229.1:14574-15111 GCF_018294505.1 Triticum aestivum | reverse complement strand
CACTCAAAGCGACATCATCAATTTCCAACACGTTCTGACATCATTTGCTGTTTTTCAGTCATTTACCGATTTGTTTAGGGAGCTAAAGGACGGTGAAATTGAAAATCACTACAAAATGAACTCCGAAAATGTTGGAACTTGGCATGGTATCATCGTTTCGCCCGCATAGCATGTGCAAAAGAGTAGAGAGGGTCACGGCGAAAACTGGACGCACCTCGTGTACAAACTGGACAATCTCTTTCGGAGTATCAGGGTTTCGGACGAGAACTCATCTGTTACACGGGCACTTCAATGTTTTTTAAACATATTTGAACTCCAGCCTATTTTTGCATTCAGTATGCATCATTCAAAGAGACATCATCAATTTCCAACACGTTCTGACATCATTTGCTGTTTTTCAGTCATTTACCGATTTGTGTAGGGAGCTAAATGACGGTGAAATTGAAAATCACTACAAAATGAACTCCGAAAATGTTGGAACTTGGCATGGTATCATCGTTTCGCCCGCATAGCATGTGCAAAAGAGTAGAGAGGGTC
>NW_025229229.1:13650-14289 GCF_018294505.1 Triticum aestivum | reverse complement strand
GTATCATCATTTCGCCCGCATAGCATGTGCAAAAGAGTAGAGAGGGTCACGACGAAAACTAGATGCACCTCGTGTACAAACTGGACAATCTCTTTCGGAGTATCAGGGTTTTGGATGAGAACTCATCTGTTACACGGGCACTTCCATGTTTTTTAAACTTATTTGAACTCGAGCCTATTTTTGCATTCAGTATGCATCATTCAAAGCGACGTCATCAATTTCCAACATGTTCTGACATCATTTGCTATTTTTCAGTCATTTACCGATTTGTTTAGGGTGCTAAATGACGGTGAAATTGAAAATCACTACAAAATGAACTCTGAAAATGTTGGAACTTGGCATGGTATCATCTTTCGCCCGCATAGTATGTGCAAAAGAGTAGAGAGGGTCACGGCGAAAACTGGACGCACCTCGCGTACAAACTGGACAATCTCTTTCGGAGTATCAGGGTTTCGGACGAGAACTCATTTGTTACACGGGCACTTCAATGGTTTTTAAACTTATTTGAACTCCAGCCTATTTTTTCATTCAGTATGCATCATTGAAAGTGACGTCATCAATTTCCAACACGTTCTGACATCATTTGCTGTTTTTCAGACATTTACCGATTTGTTTAGGGAGCTAAATGACGGTGAAATT
>NW_025229229.1:12029-12653 GCF_018294505.1 Triticum aestivum | reverse complement strand
TCGTGTACAAACTGGACAATCTCTTTCGGAGTATCAGGGTTTTGGATGAGAACTCATCTCTTACACGGGCACTTCCATGTTTTTTAAACTTATTTGAACTCCAGCCTATTTTTGCATTCAGTATGCATCATTCAAAGCGACGTCATCAATTTCCAACATGTTCTGACATCATTTGCTATTTTTCAGTCATTTACCGATTTGTTTAGGCAGCTAAATGACGGTGAAATTGAAAATCACTACAAAATGAACTCTGAAAATGTTGGAACTTGGCATGGTATCATCATTTCGCCCGGATAGCATGTGCAAAAGAGTAGAGAGGGTCACGGCGAAAACTGGACGCACCTCGTGTACAAACTGGACAATCTCTTTCGGAGTATCAGGGTTTCGGACGAGAACTCATCTGTTACACGGGCACTTCAATGGTTTTTAAACTTATTTGAACTCCAGCCTATTTTTTCATTCAGTATGCATCATTGAAAGTGACATCATCAATTTCCAACACGTTCTGACATCATTTGCTGTTTTTCAGACATTTACCGATTTGTTTAGGGAGCTAAATGACGGTGAAATTGAAAATCACTACAAAATGAACTCTGAAAATGTTGGAACTCGGCATGGTATCAT
>NW_025229229.1:9214-9838 GCF_018294505.1 Triticum aestivum | reverse complement strand
TCGTGTACAAACTGGACAATCTCTTTCGGAGTATCAGGGTTTTGGATGAGAACTCATCTCTTACACGGGCACTTCCATGTTTTTTAAACTTATTTGAACTCCAGCCTATTTTTGCATTCAGTATGCATCATTCAAAGCGACGTCATCAATTTCCAACATGTTCTGACATCATTTGCTATTTTTCAGTCATTTACCGATTTGTTTAGGCAGCTAAATGACGGTGAAATTGAAAATCACTACAAAATGAACTCTGAAAATGTTGGAACTTGGCATGGTATCATCATTTCGCCCGGATAGCATGTGCAAAAGAGTAGAGAGGGTCACGGCGAAAACTGGACGCACCTCGTGTACAAACTGGACAATCTCTTTCGGAGTATCAGGGTTTCGGACGAGAACTCATCTGTTACACGGGCACTTCAATGGTTTTTAAACTTATTTGAACTCCAGCCTATTTTTTCATTCAGTATGCATCATTGAAAGTGACATCATCAATTTCCAACACGTTCTGACATCATTTGCTGTTTTTCAGACATTTACCGATTTGTTTAGGGAGCTAAATGACGGTGAAATTGAAAATCACTACAAAATGAACTCTGAAAATGTTGGAACTCGGCATGGTATCAT
>NW_025229229.1:6722-7466 GCF_018294505.1 Triticum aestivum | reverse complement strand
AAAACTGGACGCACCTCGTGTACAAACTGGACAATCTCTTTCGGAGTATCAGGGTTTCGGACCAGAACTCATCTGTTACACGGGCACTTCAATGTTTTTTAAACTTATTTGAACTCCAGCCTATTTTTGCATTTAGTATGCATCATTCAAAGCGACATCACCAATTTCCAACACGTTCTGACATCATTTGCTGTTTTTCAGTCATTTACCGATTTGTGTAGGGAGCTAAATGACGGTGAAATTGAAAATCACTACAAAATGAACTCCGAAAATGTTGGAACTTCGCATGGTATCATTGTTTTGCCCGCATAGCATGTGCAAAAGAGTAGAGAGGGTCACGGCAAAAACTGGAAGCACCTCGTGTACAAACTGGACAATCTCTTTCGGAGTATCAGGGTTTCGGACGAGAACTTATCTGTTACACGGGCACTTCAATGTTGTTTAAACTTATTTGAACTCCAGCCTATTTTTGCGTTCAGTATGCATCATTCAAAGCAACATCATCAATTTCCAACACGTTCTGACATCATTTCCTATTTTTCAGTCATTTACCGATTTGTTTAGGGAGATAAATGACAGTGAAATTGAAAATTACTACAAAATGAACTCTGAAAATGTTGGAACTGTGCATGGTTTCATCATTTCACCCGCATAGCATGTGCAAAAGAGTAGAGAGGGTCACGACGAAAACTAGACGCACCTCGTGTACAAACTGGACAATCTCTTTCGGAGTATCAGGGTTTT
>NW_025229229.1:1322-2141 GCF_018294505.1 Triticum aestivum | reverse complement strand
GAGCTAAATGACAGTGAAATTGAAAATTACTACAAAATGAACTCTGAAAATGTTGGAACTTGGCATGGTATCATCATTTCGCCCGCATAGCATGTGCAAAAGAGTAGAGAGGGTCACGACGAAAACTAGATGCACCTCGTGTACAAACTGGACAATCTCTTTCGGAGTATCAGGGTTTTGGATGAGAACTCATCTGTTACACGGGCACTTCCATGTTTTTTAAACTTATTTGAACTCCAGCCTATTTTTGCATTCAGTATGCATCATTCAAAGCGACGTCATCAATTTCCAACATGTTCTGACATCATTTGCTATTTTTCAGTCATTTACCGATTTGTTTAGGGAGCTAAATGACGGTGAAATTGAAAATCACTACAAAATGAACTCTGAAAATGTTGGAACTTGGCATGGTATCATCATTTCGCCCGGATAGCATGTGCAAAAGAGTAAAGAGGGTCAAGGCGAAAACTGGACGCACCTCGGGTACAAACTGGACAATCTCTTTCGGAGTATCAGGGTTTCGGACGAGAACTCATCTGTTACACGGGCACTTCAATGTTTTTTAAACTTATTTGAACTCCAGCCTATTTTTGCATTTAGTATGCATCATTCAAAGCGACATCACCAATTTCCAACACGTTCTGACATCATTTGCTGTTTTTCAGTCATTTACCGATTTGTGTAGGGAGCTAAATGACGGTGAAATTGAAAATCACTACAAAATGAACTCCGAAAATGTTGGAACTTGGCATGGTATCATTGTTTTGCCCGCATAGCATGTGAAAAAGAGTAGTGAGGGTCACGGCAAAAACTGGAAGC
>NW_025229229.1:0-887 GCF_018294505.1 Triticum aestivum | reverse complement strand
ACATCACCAATTTCCAACACGTTCTGACATCATTTGCTGTTTTTCAGTCATTTACCGATTTGTGTAGGGAGCTAAATGACGGTGAAATTGAAAATCACTACAAAATGAACTCCGAAAATGTTGGAACTTGGCATGGTATCATTGTTTTGCCTGCATAGCATGTGAAAAAGAGTAGAGAGGGTCACGGCAAAAACTGGAAGCACCTCGTGTACAAACTGGACAATCTCTTTCGGAGTATCAGGGTTTCGGACGAGAACTCATCTATTACACGGGCACTTCAATGTTGTTTAAACTTATTTGAACTCCAGCCTATTTTTGCGTTCAGTATGCATCATTCAAAGCAACATCATCAATTTCCAACACGTTTTGACATCATTTCCTATTTTTCAGTCATTTACCGATTTGTTTAGGGAGATAAATGACAGTGAAATTGAAAATTTCTACAAAATGAACTCTGAAAATGTTGGAACTTGGCATGGTTTCATCATTTCACCCGCATAGCATGTGCTAAAGAGTAGAGAGGGTCACGACGAAAACTAGACGCACCTCGTGTACAAACTGGACAATCTCTTTCGGAGTATCAGGGTTTTGGACGAGAACTCATCTGTTACACGGGCACTTCAATGTTTTTTAAACTTATTTGAACTCCAGCCTATTTTTGCATTTAGTATGCATCATTCAAAGCGACATCACCAATTTCCAACACGTTCTGACATCATTTGCTGTTTTTCAGTCATTTACCGATTTGTGTAGGGAGCTAAATGACGGTGAAATTGAAAATCACTACAAAATGAACTCCGAAAATGTTGGAACTTGGCATGGTATCATTGTTTTGCCCGCATAGCATGTGAAAAAGAGTAGTGAGGGTCACGGCAAAAACTGGAAGC
>NW_025229228.1:23217-26151 GCF_018294505.1 Triticum aestivum | reverse complement strand
ACGCTGTCGCCCTCTCCCAAGCCCGCTGCCTCTCGTGCGAGCGATTCACCCCTCTGATTCAGGCGTGCACGTCCGCAACACCGGTGGAGCAGGCACTAACATCCATCGCTTTCCTTGAGGAGCAGCGGTAGGTGGGGAGGGCAGCGGGCCTGTAGAGCAGCATGGGATGACCGCGTGGAGCTGTGCACGGGGCGGGAAGGGCCAGCTCTGGCATAGGTGATATGGCAATGGGCGACAGGGGACATATGAGAGTCCGAGTGGTCGCCTGTGTCCATCCACGAACTTTGCAATGTGATGTGGAGGCTAAGCCCCTCCTTGTCATCATCCGCCTCATGGTGGAAGGCATCCCATTCATTGTTTGATCTGTCGAAGTGGCTGTCGATGCTAGACACGGTGGACGGTGATCAGGAGAGGAACGAAATAGGGAAAGGGAGGGTAAGAGACGGAGAGCAGAGCGAAGTGAAGTGAGCTAGGGTTTGCTCTGGGTGGCTTTTAGTGGGGACGAAGTGGCACTAGTAGAAAACGGAGCTTTAATACCGGTTCATAAGGGCCTTAATACCGGTTCTACAACCGGCACTAAAGAGTGGAGACTAAAGCCCCCCCCCCTTTAGTACCGGTTCGGCACGAACCGCCACTAAAGGCCCTCCATGTGGCGTGAGCTCGCGCCGTGGTATGGGAGAAAGGGAATTTTTTTTTGCAATTTTTTTTTGAAAATTTTGTAAAATTATTTTTTTTGATTTTCGATTTTTTGAATTATTTTAACCTGTGATCTCTAATCACCCCTCATCAATCCAAATCATCTAACTTCCCGGACGGTCACCCATCCTCTCACTACTCTAGCCTGAGCACGCTTAACTTTCGGGTTCTATTCTCCCTCGTTTCCAAGTCTGCACTTGTTGTTTTCCTGACAAATGTAAGTTGTCAATCCTGTTAATCCTCAGCAGTTTAGCTTGAGCATTAGGTCACACGTTTCACCGTTTGAGTTTGGAACTATTATTCTAAAAAACATTTAGTAACACTAATATTTCTTGAATAAGTTTGACCACAGTTTGACCAGATTTGACCAAAATTCAAAAAATTAAAATAATTATTTAGTAACACTAATATTCTTTAACAATTATGTAGCAACATTAATACTTCTTGAATAAGTAGTTTGACCATAGTTTGACCAGATTTAACCAAAATTAAAAAAACTGAAATTATGTAGCAACATTAATACTTCTTGAATAAGTAACACTAATATTATTGCGTAATTATTTAGTAACACTGTATATTTCTTGAATCAGTTGTTTGACCGGTTTGACAAGATTTAACCAAAATTTTAAAAAACATAAATTAGAGCATATCTTTTTTCCTTTTACAATTTTGTCATTTCAAAAATTGTCCTAAACCCTAAACCCGGGACTTAAAACGTCGGAAACTCTATGCTAAACAGTAAAAACTAAGGGTTTAAACCATAAAACCTAACCCTAAACTCTGAAATCTAAACCCTACCACTAAAGGCACAAAACGTCTAAAAAACGTCTAAAACGCCCAAAAACTCTATTTTCCCTTTGGAATTTTGAGATTTTAAAAAATTGTCGAAACGGAAAACTTGTTCTGCAAATTTTGATATATTATATGTATTTTTTCTGAATTAGGATGATTTAGTTATGATTTTTCCAAGTTTGAAAATTGCCATATAGTCCCGGTTTGTTTCTCCAACCGGGACTATAGGTTAGACCCCTTTAGTGCCGGTTCGTGGCACAAACCGGTACTAAAGGTAGGCCCTTTAGTACCGGTTTGTGCCACAAACCGGGACTAAAGGGGCTCGTGGGGCCCCGGCCTGACGCCAGCCTGCCACCACCCCTTTAATACCGGTTCATGGCACGATCCGGTACTAAAGGTTCAACACGAACCGACACTAATGCATAGCCATTCGAACCGGTACTAATGGTACCATTAGTACCGGGCCAAAATCGAACCGGTACTAATGTGTCTCTTATAAGGTCCTTTTTCTACTAGTGTGAGATCATGGTCGGCCAGGCTACTGTGGCGCGCCCGGGCCTCCCCACATTTGCCCTACATTTGGGCTGGGTAAGTGGTGTGTCGGACAACCCATGCGTTTGGGGCCGGTCTGAGGCGCCTGGCTGGGCCTTTTTTTATCGGTCACTGATCGATCCATCCGATCGGGCGTTTGGGCCAATTTGAGGTGCCCGGCTGTAGATGCTCTTAGGTTTTCAAAGGATAAGAAATTTTGTATACCTATTAATCCATATGGTCTAAAGTGGTATATAGTGACATGTTTAAAGTATGAAAACTTTGCAGTGGTATATTTTAAATTCTGAGAAAAGAAATGGCATTTCTCAAAATCCGAAAGAGTTTTATGGTGTATATCAAATTTACAAACTAAATATTCATCAAAGAAACATTACACCAAATATAGTAGAGAAGCACAACGTTGTATCATATGATGGACCAGAGGTAGGGAAACCACACACTTATTGGTCCCAGTGGTTTTCCGGAATCACACAGTGTTGGATGTGGGAATGAAGATAGGGTAGCCTTGGACTCGGTCTATCAATGGAAATGATCAATGAATCTCCGATATGAATGAGGTATATGACCATTCGGTGGTGGGATTTAATGTAATCATCAGGACAGTACATAAAGTGCTTCACATCGATTGAAAAACATAGTGCCTATAATTTCATGTGCTATTTGTTGATTATGTTTATTTTGGTAGCTTTGCCACCTTAGTATATTACCCAAACTTTCCACCATGTTTATAATGAATTTAATTTCAGCCCAAATACAACAACTTGGCCGGTGGGAGCAAATTGGCACAAAAACTTAAAAAAACGTTCACCCGTGGTATAACTTGACTTGTGGGCTCATACCAAGTCCAAATCATTTATGTGTCAACACGTGGCATGACACGATGACAATGGGCAC
>NW_025229228.1:21955-22971 GCF_018294505.1 Triticum aestivum | reverse complement strand
CCACCAAGAAGCCCCCATGTGGTAAAGAAATAATGTGTAATACTCCATATTATGGGATGGAGGGAGTAGCTCCTAAACTGGTCCAAATCCCTAGCTGTTTTCAGCGACACTGCAAGGCATGCAGCTTCATCTTTGTTGAAGTATAAAGCCTACTTTTTCTTGATATCCAACAAGATCATCTCTGCTATGGTGGTGGTCTCCTCTCAATGACGATATCCTACTACACCGATTGGTCCCAATGGATTTCCAGAATCTCACCATGTCAGACAAGGAAATGGCAATGGATTAGCGCCAAGCTCCGTCCATCCATTGAAGCGGCCAAATAATGACTCATAGTATGCCATATGGCCACTGCCACTCGGTGTTCGAGGACTCAATCCATCCTCCAGGGTAGTCTCAGAATCTCTTAACGTCGATGTAAAAAAGATATTTGCATATAATTATATATCCTATTTGTTTGATTATTTCTATTCCGACACCTTTGCCACCTTGGTATATTACCCGCCTTTTCCACCATGTTTATCAGTCATGGTACTCTATTGTAAATAAAACCATCTACTTACACCATACCAGCCAGAGATGGAGACACCTCCACATTCGAGGACCTTTCTTAGCTGCGGCAGCACCACCTCCACATCCGACGAGTGCCTGCACAAGTCACCTTCCTTGCGTCATGGGGAGCGCTTGCTTGTACTCTATGGACGAAAGCACCAACCTACGCACCAAGCTACTGGATAATTTTGATCTGGCGAGATGCAAGTACACAACCGAGAATAGCTAGTTAGGCACACCTTGATTAAATTGATGGAGCTAGCTACGAAAACAGCGCTTTTACACACACACACACGATACAATGGACACGCCCTAGTTAATGAAGCGCTACAAGAGCAGAATTGACGCGTATGGGCGCTCCACCGCGATGGATGTCGGCGAGTTTAGCGCATTTATCTTCATCTTATTCACCCCGTCTCCACTCTCCAAGCATTGCCATCTCATTGAGGACATGCGCGAGCCCA
>NW_025229228.1:13311-18073 GCF_018294505.1 Triticum aestivum | reverse complement strand
GGGCCACTTCTTCTCTCTTCGGGACCTTGCCACTTCTGCAACCTAGATGTGTCCTAGACAGACCCATAAAAAATATCATCATCTTAATAATAAAAATGCTAGGTTACTAAAGATAAAACAGCCATAAACAAAAACAAATTTTATCTGCCAAAAAAAACTTGACTTGTGAACATTAGATAAAAAATGCCATCCTCTTAATAATAAAAATTTCATTTTATTAATAATAAAAAGTGCAAAAACAAATTTGTCTTGTGAACGTTAGGAATTTTTTTATAAAATTTGCCATGTGACAAACTTCGACAAATTATAAAACGGCCTCATGTACCTAGGAAAAAACATATTTTGACTTGCCACTAGTGTAAAAAATTCTCTTCTATTATAGGACGGAGGGAGTAGTAAAAACAAGAAGAAAAAAGATCGACCAGGATTTTCGATCCCAGGTGGAGGCTCACGCATGACTAGTTTTTTTCTTTTTAGGCAACGTCGCGCGAAGCTTTATTGATTCGTCACAATGTTTACATGGACGGATGGTAGATTTTCGGGTGCCCTAACCAAACACGGCGGCCACCAACGAGAGATAAAGCATGTCTCGCTAAGTTGTGAGCTTCATAATTGGAGCTCCTAAACTCATGTCTAAAGTTACAAAATTCAAAAATTGACGAATGGTCAATTATTTCATGTATAACTGCACCGTAACTCGCCAATGGGGTGTGCTTGTATGGTCCTAGTACAGGCAATGGAATGGCACATATGACTTGTAGCCGCTGGGAGCTCTATTCCGATTAGCAAAGGCCCATTTTGACATTAGCCTTCATTGACTTTCAAATCATGTATGAGCCTCGTAAGTGTAACAAGTCGGCACATGTTTTAGCGGGTTTAGGTGCATCTAGTCCATATTTGGGTGGATGAGATCCCAGAACTTGTAAACTCTGCTGAGCTAAGTTAATGGAATATCAGTGTTCCATGTAAAGAAAATGTTATCATTGGCACTAACCCAAAGTTCATCATACTGCTCAAACGGTAGAGCCAAGTGGGGTGCTCCCGTGGTTGTATTGGCCGAGATCGATCGACTCCAACAAAAAGACGGCGATTGGTTTGGCTTGGGCTGCTCAAATCGCGGGTGGTCCGGACACGAGTCGCGTACGTGTCGATCTTCATGCGATTCGTGTAGGTCTAGTCTCTTGTGGCTACGTGAGCCTTTAAATATAGTACAGCACAATCCAAACTTAGATTGATCACCGCGAGCGTTTCGACCAGAGTTCGCCCAACCGAGACCGTCGCCCTTCCACACATCTCATCTAACCTATGTGCTACTCCCCGGCCTAAATTTCCTGTCGTGATGAGGGCCATGGCGCTGCTGCTGCTGGTGTCGCTGCTGGCGGCGGCGGCGGCGGCCACGAGCAACACATCTGACAACGTGCACAATGAGAGGAGCGAGGAGGAGACGCGGCGGATCTTCCTGGAGTGGAAGGCCGAGCTCGGCAAGACCTACAGCTCCCTCGCCGAGGAGGAGCGCGCGTACGACATGTTCAAGCACCGCCTCCACGACATCGACCAGTGGTGGCACAAGAGCGGCTACTCCGCCTGGTCCTGGGACAGGGAGAGGAGCGAGGAGGAGACTCGACGGATCTTCGCGGAGTGGATGGCCACCAACGACAAGATCTACAGCTCCATCGACCACGAGGAGCACCGCTACGCCATATTCAAGGACGCCCTCCGTCAAGTCGATCGGAACAACGCCGGATATGCCTTAGGGGTCGACACTAACCACCAGGGCATCAACGGCTTCACCGATCTCTCCCTGGAGGAGTTCAACGTCGTTTGCTCCGGGTTCATCCCGGAGGGCTTCGAGCCATCGCCGGCCGACTTAAGAAGGGATGCCGAGATCCAGGAGCGCTTGCGGCTAGTATATGCCCCTCCATCCCTTTGGGCTCATTGACATCAGAGATACTATCAGTTATAGTCTATGTCTATCTATTTCAATATATAGGAGGCTAGTAAACTCTAAAGAAATATGTAAATAAGACCCATGACATGATTTTTTCGATGCCATGTAATCTTGGTTGATCGAAATTTACTACTTGATTGGTTTCTTGTTGGTCCCGTGCAATGTTTTCATCATGTAGAACAGAAAGTAGAAAATTACCATAAATCGTGCTTGTTATTATAAACGAAAAATTAGAAACATGCATAAAGAAATCACTAGCGACATTTACCTTATTATCACGTTGATAGGATATGTGTTGCCTGATTGTAAAATATTCGACTAGAGTTAAAAGCATAAGTACGTGAAAAATTATAGCAACACCTGAAATATATGATTAGGTTTCCCATCGTGAGGATGAACCACTAGCCTCCGCGTGCTCTCGCGCCCAGGTGCCGGGGAGGTCAACAAATTGGAAGGGGCTCACATGGATATCAACGTAATTCAACACTCTTTCAGCACGGAAGATACTCACATTAATGTCAACGTGCTCCCGGTGGGGCAAAAAAAATTGGGTCCTTGAGACGTGCCTCCTCGAAGCCGCAACCGGAAGGTTTGCCCATGCGATAGTTTTTCCATGTAATATCAACGCTGGTGCCGGGCCCGGCGTGACAGTGATCAAGCCAGGGCGTCCCTAACGTGGACCAGATCGGAAGAAGGGCCATACATTGATGGAGATCGAAGAAGACCGCCACGGAAGAAGCAAGAAGCGGGCGGGGGATACTACCGCCGGCTGTCCGTCGTCGAGCGGCTCTGGCGGTGGCGGGGTGAATGGTGCGACGGGAATGGAGTTCTCTTGGCGGTTGTATCTGATCGCCTCCGGAGTCGCCCTACCGTGCAACCCGGGAGGGAGTTTCGTGGTATAAAATTCATATCTTTAAATTCCAGAGAAAAGGGGACGAAACTTAAGGTTTAGAAACTTTGAAAACTAGAAAGATGCCTCCCATGTTGCAGCGGGAATTCGAGAACATACCTAGAAAAATTCATATTGAATTACCCAAAATACTTTTACTTTATAACAATATATAATCTGGAACATATATGGAACTTTGTACAGAAGAAATATTTATCGTGTAAGCAAAGGCGTTATTATTCAAAGTGCAATATCTTCCGATTAAATTATTAGTATTCTAATTTGATTCATTTTACTACGGGTGCATGAATTATTGAGAGAAGTACAATTTCAAAGAGAAACTAATTGTTTCGATTGTTCATTGTGTGTGATGAGGAATTTCAGCAAATTGAGTAAACAATACACTTTTCTACATCAGCCGAGATATGTCAAAAATCATGACTTATGTGAAAGAAAATACTTCAATAACATGGGGAAATGACATAAGGGGATTGTCAATGTAAATCTTGGAACTAACTCCAATCCAGATGGTCAAATTAGATTCTGGCGTACACAAAAAATAGTGTGAACGAACTTAACCACCTGGCAAGGGCATCAATACGGACATCCAGACGGGAAGTTCAGCTAGTGTTGGGAGATCGACTTGCTTGGTGGAGTGGGTCACCGTTTGTTGTGTTGGTGTCATGTTGTGGTCTCCGATGTGTCGTCGGTAAGAGTGGGTAGGGCATGCTTATTCTGGATGCAACCGTCGTGCTATCAAACAACGAAGATGCTAGAACGACGTGTGACCCTCCCGTGTCTACGCTGCCAGGCGGCCGCCCCTCTCACCCCTCCTCCGTCAAGCTCCCCTGTCGCCGCCACGGGGCACGGCCGGGCAAAGCCCTAGTGGCACCGGCGGCAGCGGGGCTTCTTCGTCCCTTGCAGGGCGGGGAGGACGTGGTGGTGCGCTTTCCTGCCAAGGCATTGTTTCGCGTCAGGGGCCACGGCGGCGGCAGTCGGGCTCGGCACAACATGACATGCAGCGAGGTGTTGGTGCGCTCCTCGGTTGACGGCGGCTCTGCTGGCCGGATTCTTCAGAAGGCGAGGGTTATGGGCGGACAACGTAGCAGACAACCAATCCTGTAGTGGATATGTCTCAAGTGGATGGGGTCGGTCACAGTCATGCGTACGTGGGATCCTACTCTAGGACGCGGAGGAGGCGAGGACAAGTGCGGCGTCCCAGCTGCCAACCCTCGTCATGAACTAAGCATAAATATGCCTCTGTCCCCATGCCATGTGTTTGTGCAAGGTTACCACGTTTCTCCAACAAAACAAACGCTTAATCAGCTCGAACCCATCGTCCGGAGTCCCCTAGAACGAACAGGAACACGGAGGACCAGACATGAGATCCAAACCAACGTTCACCACGAGCAATGGCGTCGGAGTGCTCATGGCGTCTCCCTCCCCGCGCACCGGCCGCCCCTCGCCTTCTTCACCTCCTGCAGGTAAGTATAACCAATCTGGCCTGCTTTTCCATTACGGCGTCCTTCTCCTTTAGTCTTGCCGACAGTGTGCTCTCTTTTGACAGCAGGCTGCGGCACGGCACCGTGTGCACGAGGGCGAACCATAGAGTCGTGGCGGCGGCGAGGCCGGCGGGCGCAGTCAGGAGGATGCTTGGCTCAGCCAGGGCACGGTACTGCGTGAGAGTGCAGAGCACGAGCGATCGACCCTGTCCATCCTTCGAGTGTCCACAGACAAAATCTTACACGCCTGTTCCTGCTTTCCCACATACGGCAGCGAAGATACCTTGCTGATGTTCGAACCAGATGACCACAGTATTGCGTCGGTTAAGCTTTTGCTACTCGTCTTTGAGATCCTTTCAGGACTCAAAATAAACTTCCTTAAAAGCGAGGTCATCACCATGGGGATGGACGACCAACAAACTT